>NW_026859514.1:0-18029 GCF_026571515.1 Ruditapes philippinarum
CATATTTCATTTCACCATTGGTCAGTGTTTATTCTGTGGGAGTTCCTGACCAAATCAAATACCTGAGATCTGAGCCTTAGAGACCTTAGAGAATTTCCTTTATAACCCTGTACCCAGTTTAACAGCATTTGGATATAATAAGTATAGATGGAAATTCTTAGACAAAAGGAGGATCCAAGAATCTCAAAAACAAACCTTTGGTTAAGAGATAATAAAGCAAACAACCGGCAGTAATGGGAAGCTCAGATAAATGCATTAGCTTACATTATTCAAAAGTGTCAAAATATTTGTGTAGTAGAAAAACAATATGATTTATGCGTAAGAAATAAGGGAAGTAAACATAATTCTTCATAATCCAATACTCTACTGAATTTCTTAAAAGACCATGTCCAAATTCCATGTTCGGATTTGTCCATTATCAACTTTGCGGATATTTTTTAAAGATGAAAATTGTAAATATGCTAACAAATGGTAAGGACTGCCTGGTAAAAGATTGCAAAGATGTGGGTGTTATCTGACTTTATTTATACTCACCATTGGTTGCCCATATGGTCAAGTCCTCCAGAAGAGTATTAGTCATTTTATTTTGAAGGATGGTGCAAGATACAAAATACAGAAAGATGCCCTAATTCCAGCAGCTCCTGACTCTTTAACATACCAAGTAGTTTAAGCACTCTCACAAGGGACGACTATTAATAAAGATCTGAAAGACAGTTTTCTTAATTTTGGTTGGCCAGCCCATCATCAAACCCTTAATGTCGTCTGGCCAGGCTATATACTGGTGGCAAAAGCTATTCACTTTCTGTGACAGCAGAGTTAATGTTAAAATGTTAAACAATAAATAACTAGAAATGTGTCATCATGCCACGGATGCCCCCGCATGCAGCCAAAATTTCAGATGGTGCATTAATTATTTTTTTCATTTTAAGTTCAAAGCCCTTAAAACTTTTCAATGTTAACACTAACCATTTTCATACAATGTTCAAGGCACTGAAATAATTCAGTCTTAACCTTTTAAAAATAGCATATTGCATATTTGTAGCCAAAATAATGGCTAAAAGTATGAGTGCTGAAACTGAAAGTTCAAAATTTTTCCAACATTCAGGAAAGATAAGTTTGTCTATAATCATTGAACCACGACCAAATTCAAACTTAAACTGCTTATTCCTAAGATGTATCTATATTATTTTCAAAGTAAAAGGGGCATAACTCTGCCAAAAATCATCGAACCATGACCAAATTCGAACTTGACCTGTATTTTCTCATGACATATCCATATGTCAAGTTTGAGTTGAATGTGTTGTACCATTGGGGAGATAATGAACGGAAACTGAAAATTTCATATTATTTTCAAAGTAAAAGGGGCATAACTCTGCCAAAAATCATCGAACCATGACCAAATTCGAACTTGACCTGTATTTTCTCATGACATATCCATATGTCAAGTTTGAGTTGAATGTGTTGTACCATTGGGGAGATAATGAACGGAAACTGAAAATTTTATATGATTTTCAAAGTAAAAGGGGCATAAATCTGCCAAAAATCATCGAACCATGACCAAATTTGAACTTGTCCTGTATTTTCTCATGACATATCCATATGTCAAGTTTGAGTTGAATGTGTTGTACCGTTGGGGAGATAATGAACGGAAACTGAAATTTCATATTATTTTCAAAGAAAAAGGGGCATAACTCTGCCAAAAATCATCGAACCATGACCTAATTCGAACTTGACCTGTATTTTCTCATGACATATCCATATGTCAAATTTGAGTTGAATGTGTGCAACCGTTCTTAAGATAATGAACGGAAACTGATGATGACGGAATGACAGAATGACGGAAGGACGGAAGGATGGAAGGACGGAAGGACGGAATGACGGAACAGGGTAACACTATATGCCCCAGCCATTACATGGCGGGGGCATAATAAATCACAGTCTATTAGTTCTCTCATTCCAGGGTATCTCAACTGGAAAGACTCTGTTTTATATATGAAAACTTTAAAGAAAGTATCAGAAATAAGCCTTTATTTTTGTAGAATGGCAGTCAATATTAAAACGTTTTCTTATTTTTTTTTCATCAAATATAATGTCAGAATAAAATGATTTTCTAACATAAGATATATCAATCTCAGAATATTCCTTATCTGATAGGAGAAAATTATCCTTATTGCATGAATGTCAGAAAAATTCTTCTGTCATATGAGAAACACTGAATAATCCATTCTCCTTTATGTTGTATATCAGAACAAGAAGCTGAGAGTGGAGTATATCAGATGGACTGTAACTGATGTAATGGTCATGATTTAAACCATCATTAAATCAGATATAAAGGGCTTTGGCTACTAGTTTATGGAACAACCTTGTCAGACAAAACTATGTTTATGAGAATGATACATAATAGAGGCATTGTAAATTTGAGCAATATACAGGAACTGTCTTTTTGGATATTTAATGAAAACAAGAGCACTGCATGCAAAAATATCTAAGTTAAAAAGGGGCATTAACTCCAATAATATTGCTTTCAGAATTATGCCCCTTGTCTAACAAATGCACCTTGTCATAATAAGCAATTATTTCAAGTTTCATGTTGATATCTTGAAAAATCTTTAAATAATGGGCTACATTCAAGTTTTTGCACTCTGAGAATGACACAGCAGCAATCATTATATTAAAAAGTTAACATTTTACTCTGAATAGACCATCTAAATATCATATATATTATAAAAGTTACTCAAAACATTTTTATCTCTGAAACTTTCAAATAATCTGAGTCTATCATCTACCCTTGTTTAAATAATGATAAATAAAATAGCTTTTCCCTCTACCCCAATTTAAAATGTGATTTGTGTATGAGAAACAAGAAAATTTATAGTGCAGGGCAAAAATATTGTTTATCATATTTGACATCTAGTATCTTTTCATCATGCCATATGTGACCAAAGTTAACCTGGAATTTATTCTCAAATTGACAAATTTGACAGTAGATTGTTTAAACAAGGCAACAAATGCCTTTCTTGTCAGCAAGTACCATTTGTCAATGTTTGAACAGTGTTCTTATTTGTTTGCATAAAGTCTTAACATTGCTGGGGTCTTGTAACCATAATTTACTTTCTGGATTAGGAGTTATTAGGAGTTATTAGAATCTAACAATAACTTCAGCAACAATTTATTCTAATAAATTGATAATCTAATACCCCCAGCCATATGTTTTAGTGGCACATTTATTTTCTGAACCCTGGGGTTTATTTGGGTCAGTATTTACTAAGAGAGAATTATAAAGTACTGGAAAGTTAAATCAAACTGTTGTGCAAAAATGTGTTTGAAAACAAGAGGTTAACCCAAAAAGTGCTATAAGTGTGTTGATACTAACAAAGTAATAATTAGAGCACCACCAGCCTAATATGACAAAGCAATAATTAGAGCAGTACAAGTGTAATATGACAAAGTAATAAATATTCAGAGCAGTACAAGTGTAATATGACAAAGTAATAAATATTCAGAGCAGTACAAGTGTAATATGACAAAGTAATAAATATTCAGAGCAGTACAAGTGTAATATGACAAAGTAATAAATATTCAGAGCAGTACAAGTGTAATATGACAAAGTAATAAATATTCAGAGCAGTACAAGTGTAATATGACAAAGTAATAAATATTCAGAGCAGTACAAGTGTAATATGACAAAGTAATAAATATTCAGAGCAGCACAAGTGTAATAAAATGAAGTAATAATTACAGCAGTACAAGACAGTGTAATATGACAAAGTAATAAATATTCAGAGCAGCACAAGTGTAATATGACAAAGTAATAAATATTCAGAGCAGCACAAGTGTAATATGACAAAGTAATAAATATTCAGAGCAGCACAAGTGTAATAAAATGAAGTAATAATTACAGCAGTACAAGACAGTGTAATATGACAAAGTAATAAATATTCAGAGCAGCACAAGTGTAATATGACAAAGTAATAAATATTCAGAGCAGCACAAGTGTAATATGACAAAGTAATAAATATTCAGAGCAGCACAAGTGTAATATGACAAAGTAATAAATATTCAGAGCAGCACAAGTGTAATAAAATGAAGTAATAATTACAGCAGTACAAGACAGTGTAATATGACAAAGTAATAAATATTCAGAGCAGCACAAGTGTAATATGACAAAGTAATAAATATTCAGAGCAGCACAAGTGTAATATGACAAAGTAATAAATATTCAGAGCAGCACAAGTGTAATAAAATGAAGTAATAATTACAGCAGTACAAGACAGTGTAATATGACAAAGTAATAAATAATCAGAGCAGCACAAGTCTAATATGACAAAGTAATAATTGGAGCAGTACAAGTATAATACGCAATCTCAGCAGATTAAGACTCCACTCATACTATAATGAAGCACTTTTTAAGTCTCTAAGGAGTATCATAGATATATTTTCCCAAGCACAATGTAAATCATCTACAAATGGACAAAAATTGGAAAGCATAAATATTCTGTTCATTATATCTTTCAATACCTCTTCATAATCACTAATTGACCATTCAATACAATACTGTCACAACTTATTCCCTAAGTAATATTAAGTTACAAGCTTGTTGCGTTAAACTCTCAATATACTATTACAGACTTCTTCACAAAACCAGCTTAAATTGAGAATCGCATGTGTCACATTTCAAGGAGAGAAAATCCTTTTAACATGTCATCAATGTCTGATACAATAATAACACCGATCTAGAAATTCCCCAGATTTTCTAGAATAAGCAACAACGAAACCGTTTCTAAGCAATCTGTCAAACGATGTCGGCCCTGCAATTTTACAACATTTCATCTTGTTTGTTTACCACTGCCGAGTGAAGCACTACCATGTATGGAAATCTATATCAAGATAACAGTGTAATAGAAGTTTAAGACAGACAGCTCATATTTCCTGTTACATAAAAAAGTATACAATTTACTTCTAGAATAATCAAGTTTGATTGTAACAGTATATACAAGAACTGCAGAACAAGCATGTAAACACGTAATATGAACCTGTTCTAAATTTGAGATTCCAACACTGCATTCAAGAAATTTTAATCTCCTTTAATGAATACTCTTAGAAAATTAATGTATGGCATGTTTGTATCGTCAAAACCATTGGCAATGGTGTTTTATGGAACAATTTCTATAATCAAATCATTTGCAATTGTGTTGTGTGCTTGTATAATCAAATCATTGGCAATTGTGTTGTGTGCTTATATAATCAATCATTGGCAATTGTGTTGTGTGCTTGTATGATCAAATCATTGGCAACTGTGCTGTATGCTTGTATGATCAAAGCATTGGCAATTGTGTTGTATGCTTGTATAATCAAATCATTCGCAATTGTGTTGTGTGCTTGTATAATCAAATCATTGGCAATTGTGTTGTGTGCTTGTATAATCAAATCATTGGCAATTGTGGTGTATGCTTGTATGACCAAATCATTGGCAATGGTGATATGTGCTTGTATGATTAAATCATTAGCAATTGTGCTGTGTGCTTGTATGATCAAACCATTGGCAATTGTGCTGTGCGTTTGTATGACCAAAGTATTGGCAATTGTGATGTGTGCTTGTATGACCAAAGCATTGGCAATCATACTGTGTACTTGTATGACCAAAGCATTGGCAATTGTGAAGTGTGCTTGTATGACCAAAGCATTGGCAATCATACTGTGTACTTGTATGACCAAAGCATTGGCAATTGTGCTGTGTGATTGTTTGATCAAACCATTGGCAATTGTGCTGTGTGATAGTATGACCAAAGCATTGGCAATTGTGTTGTGTGCTTGTATGGTCAAACCATTGGCAATTGTACTGTGCGCTTGTATGACCAAAGCATTGGCAATTGTGCTTGTTAGTTCTGTCTGTGGAATATCAATTGTGTCATGAAGATACAGGTCAGTAAAATCATCACTTAATTTGTAAATCATGCATTATCAAAAATAATTAATTATGTACATAATTTGCAAATGAATGCAAACAAACAAGGCTGAATTTCATTAAGAAATAAGAAATCTGTGTACAGGAGCATGCCAGAGGTCACTGTGAACAATCATCCAGTAGGAAACTTTAAATATTGAACTGGTTAATGATGATCTATTTCTTCATATACCATTTAGTATATCAATTACCTGCAGTAAACAATGCTTTCTATTAACAGTTCACATATAGATAACCTTTAATAAACTGAAAGCCAAAGATATCATAGCTTGCCATATGCTTTCGTTTATTCTCTTGTCATATTCTCTATAACCATTATGTTTTTTCTATTCATCTGGTTATACCTAGTTTATAATAAAGAAACCATAGTCTCTTCTATGTCTGGTAACTAACAGTTTATAATGGAGAAATTATACAATTT
The DNA here is from genome assembly GCF_026571515.1 of Ruditapes philippinarum. NCBI lineage: Eukaryota > Metazoa > Mollusca > Bivalvia > Venerida > Veneridae > Ruditapes > Ruditapes philippinarum. The sequence continues at coordinate 6,387 of NW_026859514.1, forward strand.
CCCAGTAAACCAACATCTTACGATGAAGCATATATAGACAATAAGAGAGCTCCTACCCACTTGCCATATAGTAAACATGCCAGCAACTTCTATGATTGGCACTTATTGGAATTTCCAAAAATAATCCATTCTGTGAAACACACTTTCATCGATACTCGATGACTCAAATTTCCCTTAAATAAGTAATGCATGTTACCATGACACATATGTCTTTACCAGATAAAATGGCTTTCAATGACACTAAGAGAACATGCACAAGACCTACTTCAAGAAGTCTATACTTCAAGATTGCTTTTCATTTCGAACAATGTCAGTTTAAAAATGTATCTGTTCCATTTTTACATTACTACTCCAAAATGACTGGAAAAATATTTGAGGACAGCTCTCTCTGCTTCTATTTTGCCTCAATCTGATATCATAATCTAACACAATAAAGATCTGTGTATTAAAATTTTATTACTGCACCAGAATTTTACTTTTGTTTACAAGTTGTTGTTGTTGTTTTTTTTAGATGTTAAGAAAGCATGCAGGAAGATTTGATTTACTACTTACAGAATAATATCTTTGCCTCAGGAAAGCCTTTGTTTCTTTTCTTTTGGTATCAATAAAATACTCCTTATAGTAAACGCAAGATATATTTATACAGCATTAATTCACATTGAGTCTAAAGTTTTATTATTAGAATTTAATAAAGAAAACACCACAATTATAACTACATCCATTCATTCAAATATAAGTCTTTCTGAATGAACAAAAGTCAATTGCAAAATTGAGAATTAAATTTTATCAAATTTAAATAATAGTTCCAGTTTTACAACATGAAATTCCACATTTTATTTTTACACTGTAAATTCAATACTTGGTAAATTTTATGACATTATGTTCTCATAAAGTATTAATTTCTTTCAATTTCCTCTACATGTAGAATAAATATTTCCCTACAGACAATGCCAGATAAAAATTGGTGACAAGGGAGTGTTACATCATAATATTCCATCTAAATATCCCACAAGATTTATAATCTACAATCATCCTCCATATTAGATATACCTCACATTCAGGTGAGTCTCAATGTCTCAATTTATCCACTCAATTGATTTCTCTACTAATCTTTTTTTTTTTTAAATTCTGTAGTAAAAATCAAGGTGATACATCTATTAACATTATAACATTATCTGATATTTCCATTAAGACATGCTATTATCAATACACTAAGATTAAATCTGTTGTATTTCACTTCTCTATATATATTCCAGTTTAATCCAAAGCTGTAACAATAACATTTTCTTTGAGCAGTTTTACATCATTCTCCCAGAAGCAGGAGAAATTATGATAACCTGTTTCCTACTTTAAACCTTCTGTGTACAAAACACTTCTCTCTAGATAGTTAGGCAACCACCATTTAAATATTTGTTTTCATAATATAGACCAGTCTGTCTTGTGAATGAACCACCCATAGGTTTGCATTCATGCACCTTTGCTTTCTTGTATTTGTGTACTTTAATGGTTGTTGATTTTTTTGGTACATTTGTATACTTTGTGGTTAATTTTGTACATTTGTGTGCTTTGTAGTTGTTTTGTACATTTCTGTACTTTGTGGTTGTTTTTAGCATTTTCGTAAGTTTGTATTGCATTGGTGTTCATATTATAGTCATGTGAACCATCTGCTGTTAGCTCCTAGTGGTGGTGTTGGTAGTTTTCACTCCAGTAAGCATCACTGGAATTTACTAGGGCACAGTTCAGTCACAGCATTGTTTCAGGGCATGTGTTCAAGCAGTTTACCAGTACTGGATGCTTTTACTTTTGTAAGGAACTGATTAACTTCTGTACATGCCAGAGCAGAGATTCAGTATGTATAACTATAAAGGATTTGATGATCAATCACAATGACAGTGACCTGCATCGTTCGGGAATCATACCCAGATTGCCTGATTCACAGTCCAACGCACTGCCTACTGAGCTAACTGGTTAGCTTTTATCAGCTCCTTGCCAAAGTGAAGGCACTAGTACTGGTCAACTGCTTGACAGCCTGCCCAGGAATGATATGTAGGCTGAACTTTGCTCTGGTAAATTTAATGTGGCTTACTACTGTGATCTGAAGGGTAAACTGAAAACAACACCACCACCTGCTTTTTATGCAACATCTTTTATGTTTTATTTCTTAAAACATTTTCCTCTGGATTTCTTGCATTGTGAATTTTTACCGTTTCCAATAAAATGAAAAAAAAATTTGAAAGGTGAGAATTGTAGACATGTTTAAATTAATCCAGTCTGTTGCTTCTTGTACTGCATTAGTTATCACAATAGTCTTGTGAAACTACGGCTTTTTTGTGACATATCTGACATTTATTTAAAGATGTGGCCTATAGAAATGTTTTGAAGATAAATTTACTTCTGGAAATTGGAAGTATTGTGTGCAAGTGCTAGACTCATAATTTAATATTTGCATTTATGTACATAGCTTTTTTGCAGTTGTATTCTCTCTGATTTTTTTAAAAATTTTGTGTAACTTTGTCTGTTTGTATTTGTGTTTCTGTGGTGTGTTCTCGACAAGAAAGAGAAAAAAATTTAAACAATGTTATAACTTGTGGTAAGAAAATTTAATGAGTAAATTTTTTCATTTTTTGCAAATACTTTGTGGTAGGACTTTTCTAAGGTCTGCATTTCATGAACCTTTCATTGATTAATTCGGTTTCTTGCATTTGTTAATTTTTATTTTGGAAAAGTGCAACATATCACTGTTAAGCCTTCTTCAAAACAGCATCCCAAGATCTATTTATAAAGCATCAGTGACATTCGATTCTAAAAATAGAATAAAAATAGGGGGTCAGTTTGTGGGTTCTTTTTGTTTATATATTTTATCACTTTAATTCTTTTGATTTGACAATTATATGAAATGATTTTATCTAAAAATAACATATTTAATCTTTAGAAAAGCTGAAGGCTGCTTTAATGGTATTGACAAGTTATTATTGCTGTTCAAACTTTTGGGAACTAATGCAGTGCAAGAATTTTGGTGTAAATCAAGAAGCAATGTTGAAGGATGGAATCTAAATATAGCTAGTTGTTTTGTAAACAATGAAGGCATGTGAAAGTCTTAAGCACTACAACAGAAAGCACTTTCAGCACTTCCTGTTTTTGTTTCACTTAGTGCAGATGAAATTATATTCTTCAAAGAGAAGTCTGAACTTCTTCATTTTTATGCAGATATAGATCAAAGAGCCACTGACAACATTACAGGTGCAGAAAGCTTTGAAGATTAGCAGATACAATTACACAATTATATATATTGTAACCGTTTTAAGTTGGGCCTCTTATTAGACCTTTATAAAACTGGTCATATAGAATTTGCTGCCACCAGCTCAACATTTGAGCAGTTACTATTTACACAATCTGTAGCATAACACAATAAATAAATCATTTTTCTTCTAAGCTACTTTTTATTTCAGATTATATACAAGATAAATCCAATATACACAAACATGTTGGAGGAAACAGTCCAAGCTTTCATACCCTTAAATTCCCATTTCTCTAAGTTTAAAAGTTATCTTTCTGAAAACTTCCCATATCCGATTCCCAAAACTAAGAAGACCCCCAAAATGGATTCCCCAGCCCTTTTATAGTGCTAGGAAAAAGTTACATCACTGCCGGAAGGACAATAGTGACGGCAGAGAAAAGTTACATCACTGCCGGAGGAACAATAGTGACGGCAGGGTTGATACAAACAGTCCTTAGATAATTGCCGGATCTTTACAAGTTAGAAAACAGTCACAGTTTAATTACCGACTGATAAGAATCAAAGAACTTAACCTAGTAGTAAATATTAGAATAAATTCTATGTTAAGATAGCTTACTTTAGAAATTGTAACACTACCCCCCTCTTGGACTGTAGCCTCCAGGATACAGAAAAATGTAGTTCATACATTACACAAATGAAGGAAAAAGTAATGAAGGATACCTTTTAATAACAAACAAATAGAATTCTAAGTTTGATTCAAAATTCATTGAGCATGAAATTTGTCCTAGCCTTTAATTATATAAAAAAAACACATAAAATTCAAACACACACAAAAAACAAAAGAAATAACACATGATTAGATCTCTATTTTTTTTTCCCATTATTATTTAGAGTTCACTCAAAATAATTATTCCAACTCACAGTTTATGATAATGTTTGTTTAAAGAATCCATACAAAAAAAAAATAATCCAATATCAACAATGTTCACACACATATTATTTACACATTGTCATTTATTTACAGTATGTTCTTTAATTTCGGCTCATCATTATTCCCACCCAGGGCCATCTTAATGGGCCTGACCCTGGATGGGCCCCACTCCCCGTTTTATGGGCGACTTACCCGCGACCCTAAAGGAGGCGGACCTGGCAAGCAGGCGATTTCACTGCATATTATTTGTAATAGCCTGACCGATTTCTTTAAGGCAGGATTCCACTTTTTTGCCTTTTTGATTTGTCATTTCAACGAGTTGTTGTTGGTATCGTAGGGATTGTTGAAGAGCATTTAAAGTTCTGTCAGTATGGAACTGTAGAGCCGCAGCCATACGACACTCAAATTTGTCAATATTCCTTTGCAATTCGTTTAACTTAGTACAACAACATGTTGGTGTTTGTTCATCTCTTAGTGGTGTTCCTGGACCAGATGTAAACACTGGTGGGTCAGGAACATGGTCACCAGCAGCTATTGTTTCGAGCTTCGTTGCTACACATTGATTGTCAAAATCCTGTAACATTTCCGTGCCATCATCAATTGTCAAGTCATGTTGATAGTCGACAGAATTTATGTCAGCCATGTTATCTGCTATATGTTGTACCTTCAAATTTGTTTGTGCAGATCTGTTTATGAGAATAGTTATATCTTCCTTTTTAAACAGTTTTTTTTTGCATTTGATATTTCCTTTAAAAAAATCTGTTCTTATTTCCTTTAAATTTATTGTTTCCTGTTGATCACAATTTTTATGTTCCTTTGAAAATTTTATACAATGATTTATTAGTTTAAGCTCACTATCAAATTTTAATTTACAAAAACAACAAATAAAGTCCCCAAAGTAGTAAGGTAGGTGTATTAAGAAGTGTCTCAGGAAGTTAAGATTTATATTCAAATTCCTTTTCAACAGTTTTTTGCACTTGTACATAATAGTATCTAAATGAATTAGTATACTAAATGTGATTCCTTTTTCTTCATAAGACTGTCTATCCGCCCAGTATATCTCACTGTCCAATAGAATTACAGAATTAACCCCCATGGACTAATTGTTCACCAATCAAAATTGTCTTTGAAGGTTCAAGGAACTGTCAGAATATAAGAAAGGACACACATATTTATTCAAGGTTTCTTTTAGATACAAATTTTACAATCCACGAAAAATTAATTTGCTGCCGGATGCCATTGTTTTGTTATATCAAGTTCCGTCAATTGTCACGCCCCTATAAAATTCTGTCTGTTTGCGATTTTCTCATGCTTCTTCTCAAAGATCCATTCACAATTAATGAATTTTTAGTCTTATCTGTATTACGTAATTTATTGTTTTTGGTGCTTACTGGCTAATTGCTGTTTGATAGGTTCTGGGCCTTTTCTTGGCCTATTTTCATTTTTAGTGCATGTGTCCAGTCTGGAATAATGTTACTATTGTATGGCTTTAGTCTATCTATGGTGCCACAATTTTGGGTTTCTTGACATTTGATTTTTTGATTTCAAATAACAAGTCACTTAAATTTTCTAGTTATTATTTAAAGGTCCTTGCCATATAATTGGTTCTAATTTCTTTGATCGTCCTACAGTTTTTAGATTTATCTAGACAGTATACAAGATCTCCTATTTAAATTAAAGAATTAGTGTTTATTCTTGAATCATAATCTCGTTTTTGTCTCTTTATTGTTGATTTAGTGCATGGGTTCTGGCCAAAGAATAGATATATTCTCTAGTTTAGATTTTAAGTTTTCTGCATACTCTGAATTCATTTACAAGTTTTTTTTGATTTTGGAAAACATCCATATTGTAGTTTGAATTTGGCAACGTTACCTCTCGTCCAAACATCAAGTAATTAGGACTGTAACCAGTTGAACTATGTACACAAGACCGATAAGCTGATGTTACAAGTGCTAGGTCTTCGTCCCAGTTGCTCTGATTTTCATCAATGTACGTGGTAATCATGTTGTATAGACATTGATTGAACCTTTCTGACATTCCATTTCCAGAAGGATGAAATGAACTTGTTCTGGTTTGATTAATTTCCAAGAGACGGCACACTTCCCTAAATAATTTTGACTGAAAGTTTGATCCCTGATCACTATGGATATCCAAACTTACACCATATCTACTGAAATATTCATACACAATCTTCCTTGCCACAATTTCTGCCGTCTGATTAGGAATGGCATAGCACTCTACAAACTTTGTAAATTGATCCATCACTACAAGAATGTATCGATTGCCTTGCTGTGAAACAGGAAGTGGTCCGACCACATCTGTGCAGACCCTGTCAAGGGGAAATGAGACTGAATATTCCATTAGTCCATGCCGCCCTTGTTTGGTTGGTCTTTTACGAGATGCACAAACAGTGCAATTGCGTATGAAATCTTTAACATCATCTTTCATTTTGTACCAGTAGAAAGATGACTTTACCTTGAATACTGTTTTATCAATACCAAGATGAGCTGATAACTTAAAATTATGACATGACTTTAAAACATCCTTTTTTAATAATGATGGTATAACTAACTGTTCTTTAATTGTCTTTTCCTTACATGTGAGTTTACGAAACAAAACACCATTTTTCAAGTGTAATATGTCCCAATTTAGCCATAAATTACGAACTATTGGTGATTCACCAGCAATTACATCCCTTGTTGGTTTTCTGCCTTTTTCTAACCAGATGATAACACAACCTATGTCTGGATCATTTCGCTGTAGGTTTGCCATACTTCCTGGAGATTGATTAACAAGGAGCGAGGGTTTGAACTGATCTCCAACATTGAGGGTAGTGTCAATGTTGTTATACTTCAATCCACTTGTTCCCTTTTCTACACCTTCCAGAGATACACCTTGTTCACAAACAGACACATTGTCTCGGATCCTGAGACGCAAAACACTACCAGTGACTTTGTGAAATCCAACTTTCACATTCCTGATAACTGTGGCTAAAAATACAACTATTAAGTTCCAGCAGTAGAGAAAATGTTTTACAAGATGAAAACTTGTACATCCATTATTTATCCGGGAAGCAGAAATGTTCCTGGTAAATAAAGGTATCACATCATCTACCTTCTCAAATTCCGACCATTCATTGTGACGTTTTATGCAGGTCTTACAGCCTTTGCATGGCAAATTCTCAAGTATAGAATTTGCATCATAACAGTCACATTCCTTTGGATCACACGGAATTCTGGATAAACTATCACAGTTCACATGTTTGGTCCCCTTACGATGTTCAATTTTAAAATTGAATTGTGCCATCATCTCCATCCATCTTGCCATTTGATCAGTAGGAGATTTGAATGACATTATCCATCTTAATGAGGAATGATCAGTCCTCACTAAAAACTCACGTCCCAGTAAATAATGTCTAAACTTGTGAAGAAAAGTCACCATTCCTAAGAGTTCACGACGTGTTACACAATATGATCTCTGTGCCTTAGTAAGAGACTTACTAGCAAAGTAAACAGGTCTCTCTATTTCACATTTAGCATTATCACAGTATTGAATCTGTGACAAGCACCCTCCAATCCCAGTGTCACTCGCATCAACATCCAAAATAAACAGTCCTTTGTTTTTCGGGTGAGCTAAGATGTTGCCGTCTATAAATGCAGATTTCAAATCTTCAAACGAGGCTTGTTGTTCTGCAATCCAATGAAATTTCTGACCGGCCCTCATCAGTTCATTCAATGGTGCAGCTCTAGTTGAAAATGACTTTACAAATCTTCTGTAATAGGAACAGAATTGTACAAAACTTCTTACTTCTGTCAAGTTCTTTGGCACTGGCCACTTTTTAATGCATTCAATTTTGTCATTATTTGGTTTTACTCCTTCCTGGCAAACTGTATATCCAAGAAATTTAACAGAGGTTTGAAATAATTCACATTTCTCTGGTTTCAGTTTTAATCCAGCTTTCATAAGTCGTTGAAACATTTCACTCAATCGCTGTAATTGTTCTGTAAAATCTTTTCCATAAGTAATAATGTCATCTAAATATATCAACAATGACTTCCATTGCATTCCTCGAAATATTAACTCCATACAACGCTGAAACGTTGCTGGTGAGTTAGATAGTCCCATTGGTAAGGTCACATATTCATACAGCCCATTTCTGCTTGTACAGAATGCTGTCTTTGTTCTGTCTTTTTCATTAACCTCTATTTGCCAAAATCCTGAAGCTAGATCACAAATGCTAAAATATCTGGCCCCATCCAGGCTATCTAAGCACTGGTCTATTTTTGGTAATGGGTATGAATCTTTGACAGTTATATTATTTAACAGTCTGTAGTCTATGCAAGCCCTAGTACCTCCACCCCGCTTTTTAACAAAACACATCGGAAAAGACCATGGGCTATTACTTTCTTGAATAACTCCTGCTTCAAGTTGTTGCTGGATTATCTTCTCTTCTTCACCTTCAAATGCTTTAGGTACACGCCGTGGCGGCACCTTTATTGGTCTATGATTTCCTACGTCAATTGTATGTTTTACCACATTGGTACGTCCTAGATCACTAGGACCACTAGAAAATATTGACTTAAATTCATTTAGTAAGTTCACAAGAGCAATTTTCTGGTCATTAGAAAGGCTTTTACTGGAACGATAATATAAGTCTTGTAAAGGTTGACACCACTTTGATAAAATGACCTCAATGTCAAAAATACTTTTACACGAACGCTGTGAACACAGAAAATTATCCTTTCTTCTGGTAGATTCCATAAGATCATGTTCTTGCAGTCCCTCAGCATATCCTAGTACAGAACCTTTCTTAATTGTGACACTTTCCGGTGAAGTATTAATTATCCGTATTGGAATTGAATGTCCCTTATTCACCATATCTGCATTAAAAACAGTATTTCCTATTAACAGTTCATCACTAACGTCTTTATTAGGCAGCGATATTTTCACAAACTGACCTAATTTTGTATCAAATACACCTCCAAAGGCATTTATTCCAGGAATTAAACATTCAGATTCTGGAGGTATTAAAATGTCCTTATCACATGTCACTCTAACAGCTCTTAATGGCACATTTTCTACAACAGTTTCATACTTTTTGCCATTTAATTTGAGTCCATTTTTGTTTAGATTATAATCAAAGTTGTACAGAAAGTCTAGACCAAGTAAACCATCTTCTCTAATATTTGCTATAAATATGTCCCACTGGAAACTGTCCTTTCCAATCTTGATATCTAATTTTGCGATTCCATCGACTTGTAATAAACCATTATCAGCTACTTCAAGTCTAAGCGACGGATCCACAGGATCTAGTTCTGGTCTAAAATGATCTGGAATTCTATTGAAAACTGCTGTGGAAATTATTGTTGCACAGGCACCAGTATCAACAACAAAATGACAAGAAGTGCCACAAACAAATGTTTTTAATAACACAGATGTGCCAAAGTTAATCCCTCTACATTTAACTATTTTGTAACTCGAGATTTCTCTAGATTGGACCAATACAGGGCCGTTTGTATCAGTCCTGCCTAGTTTAAATTTTTGTTTTTATGTCCGTCATTTTTGCTATTGTCGTTTTCTGGACAATTCCTTGAAATGTGACCTGCTTCCCCACACTTATAGCACACAATATCTTTCAGCGCTGTTTTAACAAATTCCCTTTGTGGTTTCTGTTTCAAATTCTGATTAGCCTGTGAGTCTTTAATTTGTCTAGCTAGAATATCAATTTTTTTCCCAATTGACGACTTTATATCTCGACCAAAAGCCTGAAGTCTGCCTTCTGTGACATATTCAGAAGAAGCTGACTTATTTCTTTGCTGCACCTCGCGAATTCTCATTCCGCCTTTCATTTCATCCCGCAGGCTAATGTAGGTCTCTAGAATTGTCCTAGCATCTTCTATGTTTTTGGGGTCCTTCATTCCTATGTGAAGAGCTGCTTGTTGATCAAGTAATCCTTTAATAAAATGTCGAACATTAATAGTTTCCCTAGTGATGTCATCAGCAGTCGGATACCCTTTTAATACTAATTTCCGGATATCTGATACATATTCTGCCAATTTTTCTTTGGGCTGAAGTTTACGAGCTTCCAGTTCTGCTAAGTATGAGGAACTGTTACGGCGTTCCTTATACCGTGTCTCCAATGCCAGGATCAATTTACCATATGATGCTGTCGTGTCAGCTGTTACTTGATTAAAGGCAAACTCGGCAGCTTCTCCCCTTAAACTGCTTTGAAGTCTGAATAAGCTTTCTTCTTCATTCCAATTACATGATTCCTGCAGAGCTTTGAAGGGCTTTTCAAAGCTTTCCCAAGAGCTTTTGCCATCAAACAATAGTTGGCGTGGCATGGGTATTTCATGCACTTTTCTACGTGGTGAAACTCTATCCATAACTTCATTTCTAAAAAGTTCACTTGCTTTGGAAAGAACTCTGATTTCATCATCTTTTTCTGCTGTAATTCTATTGATTTGTTCCTGATATCTATCAATCACCAAATTTCTTTCTTGAACTGACTCTCGGAGATTTCTCTCCCTTGTTTCTTCACTTATTTTTAGTTGTCTTCTTAATTCTAAAATTTGACGATGAAGATCTTCTGCAATATTACCTTCTGTAGGGTCAGAATTCCCCTCTTGATTATCACTCATTGCTCGTTTAGGGGGCATTTTTGAATTTAAATGTTGTTAAATCCAATATGAAAAACACATAAATCCAATTCTAGAAGTGTCACATAAATCACATAGACTAATTTAAATAATAAAGATTATTTTTCTTTCTCAGACACGCAATACTGCCTTTAATGCTGTCAAACTTTCAGAAATTTCCAACACTATTGTGCCACATTTTCACTATTTTGAGAGTGGCGAGCCACATTTGCTAAATCCCCTCTCAGTTGTTCAATTTCTCTCCTGAAGTCAGCAATTTCACAATCTTTTTCATGAAGTTGTGAATGAAGGGTAGTCATGAAATTCTCAAATTCTTGCTGAAAATGTTCCATATAATTCCGTAATTCAACACTAATTTGCACTAATGTAATCTCCAAATCTTTCAGAGCATCCATTTTTATTTATTTATTTTTACTTTATTTATTTATTTATTTTTAATCTCAAAACACAATCATTTTATTATTAATCCCAATATTCTTCTTCCTTGAAGGCAAAGGGACAGTTTGGATGAACTAGATCTGTAGACTTTCCAACAGGTTTCATGAACACATGAACAATATATTTGTCTAACAGTATTTCTGATGTTAGAGGCTTGGTTATTTTCCTTGGGAACTGTTTTCTTGGAGGTGGACTGTTTCTGTAAATTTCTGCAAATGAATTAACCTTCCTTTTTGGATCACTCATTTTTGAATTTTTATTTCTTTTCACTTATGAAAATCCCCTTTATTTTCCACCAGAATTATAATTTGTCATAAAAAAAACACTGTACATTTTTATTCCACCACTTCTTTGGAAGCATGTTAAAGTCCACAAAT
>NW_026859515.1:0-113555 GCF_026571515.1 Ruditapes philippinarum
TTTTGTTAGCTCACACTGTTTATTTACTTCATGAAAATTCACAGACAAACATCCGAACATACTATCACAAAGAGCAACACATTTGTTGATGGAACTATCATTAAAACTAGATATGGGATTCCCATTACTTTCATTGCTGGCGTACATTTCATAAAGAAAGGATTTTGTTAATCCAGCAATAATTTGAAAGAAGTTGAAATACAGAAAAAAATGTTTAAGTGTCTTCATTTTTTGTGAAATATGAAATACACAAATCTTAATTTCCAACTCTAAATATAAAATTTAGCTTCGCAAATGACAATAGATGATTGTTAATGGCTAATGTTTGATATTTCAACAAACCCCTTCTTTCAAATTAATCCGAAGCGCATATGCTGTCGGTACCCGTGTTTTAAAGGAATGAATAATAAATCAAAATTTGCACAAAGAATACCCTGCAGATCAATCTTACCGTAGCTTAAATTTACATGAAAAGAATACCGTAAGTAGTTCTAACCTTAAATCACCTTAATTTCAAGTTATCCGTTAAATCATTCAGAATTATATATGAGACTAATGCAAAGCTTTTAAAAAATTATTTACGGCCTCAAATATTTAGATTAGAGCAATGGCTTATCATGCCAGAGAACCCCAAATCACTATAGGCACAAAATGGTTTTCAATTTATTTGCAATTTTTAAATATTGATTGACTGCGTTCGATATACAGTAAACTCCAACTGTATCGATATCGCTTGTAATGATATATCGGTTATATCGATACGTTTGTCTTGGTCCCTGCCAACTTCCATTATAACCTAACGGAAGCATCCTCGCATATATCGATATCGCATGTATCGATATTTCGGATATATCGATGTGGATTTTCAACCCCAACGCACATATTTTACCTCTTAAAACGATAATTTGCTGCACAAGTTTGTTGTGGAAGAGCGGTCTCGGTCCGCTTGTTTTAATGCATAAATATCTGCTCGATTAAATACAATGACGCGGAACATGTTCTGTGCGTACGTAACTACCGTTTTGTTCTCAATACAGGTGAATTCATCTCAAAAAATAAAAGCATGGTTTTGTCCTTTTATTGTTTCCTTTTAATAACAATTTTCGTTGTAAATAAGTTATACATGTACATGTAGCTAAAACAGTGAACATGTCAGAAAAACGAAAAAGAAAAATTTTGGATATTGAAACTAAATATAAATTTATTCAAGAGATTAATCTTGGTAAACGTAAAAAACAGGACATTGCAAACGATTTTGGAATTAAACAAAACACATTAAGTTCAATCTGGAAAAATAAAGATTCTGTCATCAATGCATACGAGACTACGTCGTTCAGCCCAGCCCGTAAACGAATGCGTCATGCCAGTAATAGAGACATTGAAATGGCGCTGTTTGAGTGGTATAAGACTGTACGATCCCAAAATTTGCCTATTGATGGACCTATGCTTACACGAAAGGCTAATTCTCTGGTATGTGAGCTGGGCATGGAAAATTTTCAGGCAACAAACGGATTTATTGAAAGATTCAAAAATCGTCATGGCATATCGAGCAAAACATTATCCGGTGAAGGTGCTTCCGTCGATAATTCACAAACTGAAAATTGGATGCAGTCAAAACTTACAAGTTTGATCAAGGACTATGAACCAAAAAATGTCTACAATATCGATGAAGCTGGCGTTTTTTATAAAATGACCCCAAATAAAACACTAGAGGTAAAAGGAACAAAATGTTTTGGAGGCAAACAAAGCAAGGACAGAATCACAGTGCTTATCGGCGCAAATATGGACGGTTCTGATAAACTTAAACTTTTGATAATCGGAAAATTCAAAAATCCTAGATGTTTTAAAAATGTTAAAAGTTTGCCGGTAGATTACGAAGCTAATCGTCGTGCTTTGATGAACTCAGAAATATTTATCAGTTGGGTGAAAAAACTTGACAAACGTATGACACGTGAGAAAAGATCTATTCTATTGTTTGTTGATAATTGCCCGGCCCATCCGAAAATCGAGGGATTAAAAGCTGTAAAACTGTTGTTTTTCCCACCTAACACTACATCTAAGTTACAGCCCTGTGATCAAGGGATTATCTTTTCATTCAAAAGGCATTACAGGTCACGTGTCCTTGACCATATTATTTCATGTCTAGACAAACATATCGATAAACAGATTAACATTCTAAAAGCCATACAATGGTTTTATGCGGCATGGAAAGATGTAACACCGACGTGTATCCAGAATTGTTTTAGAAAGGCTGGATTTATGAATCAAGCACAGCATGAAATTAATGCGACCCCGCAGGGCATGTTTCCGATTCGTCTGACACAGACGAGTTCGAGGACGATGACATTCCGCTGGCTGAATTGGCATCGAAATGGAATCGCCTTAGAGTATTCAGTGACATAGACAAAAACATTTCTTTTGATGAGTACATAAATGCCGATGAGAATGTTGTCTCCGTTGAGCAGAAGTCCGATAGCGATATAATAGCGGAGGTAAAGCAAAAATTGAAACCCGCTGAAACCCTGTCGCAGAGTGACGAAGAGAGTGACTCTGAGACTGTTGATGACCCCCCACCCACCATGAATGAGTTTCTTAATGCTATAGACACTTGCAGACGCTTTGTTCTTTCTAAGTCTGATTCGTGTGATTCTGTTTTCGGATGTTTACATGAACTTGAGAAATTTTCAGTTGAAATAGGGAAAGCCAAAAAGCAGACAAAATTAACTGTTTTTTCCGACAGTGAATGTCTTTGTACATGAACAAAACTTAAACAAGATTTACCCATGAGTGTAAATAGTTAAAAAAGCAATTTAATTTTGACGTTTTTTTTCCAGTGTATAAATTTAAGCCAATGTAAGGTTACCAGTACCTGTGTACATATTACTTTCGGTTTATGTCAGTTTTGTGTTTATTTTGATGTGCAACTGATTTTTTATGCATTCAACATTGATATGCATAAAAAGAATAAAGTTTTGTCGTAAGTACATGATTGTCACATGTCTAGTATATAATGCTACTGCTTATACATGTTGAACGATGCAGTGCACCGTCAGTAAGCTACACACCGTACAGAAATTCGGTTGTAACGATATTCGGATATATCGATATAGTTTTGTATGTCCCCTGAATATTTAAATAAACAAATACACTTGTGATGATTTAAACATATTTGATTACATGTGCTTTACATAAGTACATGACTGTTGAACAATGATTAAACTTTACTTTGAAATGCAGGAAACATATGATATAGAGACGAATGATTAATGATCAAATGGAATAACCATCGCAGGGTGGCGAATCTTCGTGCCTTATTAGGAAAAATGCACGACAAAAAAGGTAAAAATAGCACCGATTTAGGCCAGTATTGTTTTTGTAAATATCCATTTGTCATTCCGAATGGATTTTTTTTCAAATAAAGTGCAGAAACCCCTATATTTAAGAACAACACATGCACAAGCTTGTACCAACTTTGTGTGAAGTCTAAATTTTCTACAATATTGACCCAACTGATTCAGTCCTTGAAATGCTTCGGACAACGTGTATTGATAAATCAGTTAAAGCAGTCTGGGAAAGATAACGAAAATAAGAAGGGAAGAAAATCTATTCATTATTAAAACAAAGATGTGTAGAAAAATCCTAGTTGAATCAAGCTATACTGTATAATTTTCCCCGTCGTGTGTCTTGGTTGTCCAAAAGTCCCAATGGTTCGAAACCTTGATTGCTATTAATCTGACAAACGAATATCAAATATGATCGTTTTAAGACTTCATTAGCATTTTTTGCATAACATGTCCCTTCAAAATATTATAAAACGAAAATTATACTGAGAAAATATGCTCCCAAATTAAAATACCTCGTTAGCTTCATAGAAAGACGACAATGCTAATTATTTTGATAAATTAAACGCTAACTATGCTAAACTAAAGTAAAGAAAAAACTAAAAACATTAATCAAGGAAATAGAATCGTATGACATAAGAAACATATCCAAAGCTAAACATTTATAGCTAGTCTTTTCTTAACTTGTCATTTCCTTGCCAGTTGTCTTAACATGCTGTTTGCCAAATATGGCACCATTTACTATTTCATCAACTTATTTTACATTGTTTGCAATGTAAATCAAAGTACTGAAAGCACTGGATGCGACAGACATGAAAAGGGAATTGCATAAATGGTTGTCAAAAAAGGGATCAAACATCAGTCATATTGCATGAAAAAAATCTATATTTATACATTGAGTATTATGCTTGCTACAGAATAAAAAACAGCGGAATTTCAAAGCAAGGTCGTTAAAATAGAAGAGTCTGGAAACGCTGAATGTAAAACTATTTAAGCTACAAACAGAGGTTCTTTCAAATAGAAAGACCCTTTTTAAAGTGAATAATCTATAAAAATTTTCTCTAAAAATGCCAGGACAACCAGGATAAAAAGCTGGTAACTGAATCAATTTTAAATAATTTATGAACACCCATATTTACTGAAATTACCTTATATATGAATTTTAACTGGTCATTTTCTAGTTGTCTGTGCGATTTTTGTCATTTTAAAATTCCGGCGTTTTGTGAAAAACATAAGAATAATATTGTCAATGATAGAATGATTGCTTTTCAAGCTTTAGAACAGTAGCAGAATGTATTCTGTGCAGATTTATTGATTCTTTTTCATTAAGCAACATAAAAAACTTCCAAAGAAGCATTGAAGGATATAAGATTAGAAACATTCCTGACCATGTTGCAATGACTCTTTTTACTTAATATTTGCAAAAGACGCTTATAAGATAATAAAGATACTTATGATTATAAAATAAACATTTTCTAGGTACTTGTTTCATAAATAAATCGATTTGTTCTATTACATGTATTCAAATATGTAAAATCATATTTCAGTTAATAATGATTTTTGTACGGTTTTCACCACTTGTTTTTAGTGAGTCTTTTTAAATTTAAAAAATACATAGATTTATATTATTGTTTTTCTTTGTTTCATTTAAATCAAAATAGTATATCTTAACAATTTTTACGCAGACGTTTTTCCAAAACTACAGAATACTAACATTTTTTAAACTGACAATAGGTCTTGGGTACTGTGCTTTGGCAAGATATAGATTTTTTACAGATTGTTTTGATGAAAATCGAAAAATATCTTTACTCAAAAGCATTGTAAATATCATCTTTTGTTTAAAAACCATATTTTTTTCACAAATAATTTCTATTGATTTTTTTCCACAGATTTATTGAATGAAAATGAATAATGCTGTTGAGATTGATTTATTTGAATAGTGTTTGGTACTGAAAGTTTATCATCAATTGGCATGCCTTCTTTAAGTGGTTAAGGATACTAAAGCTTTGTGTGGACGGTGAGCGCAGGATGAACTATTTGCAAAGGTTAAAGGAAATATTTACATGTAAAATATGATAGACAAGATCAACAAGGAAAGACGGCGTTCAATGAACAAAGGTTTGAACATTATCTTAAAATTATATGCCATTAAGGGAAAATATACGTCATTTACACGACTCTAAAGGAGAGAATGCGGGTTTTTTCTGATAAGTCCAGTTACAAACGCTAAACCCGTTTAGTAAGTTTGAAGGTGAAAGAAAAGAAAATTGCAAACATCGTTCATAAATTGTTATTGGTTATTGTCAGTGAATGGTATGGATACCAAATTGATTTTTTTATATTTTATAGAGAATTAATGGCAGCACAAGCAGAACATAGGCGAAAAATGAGCAAATTTCTAATGGCCCAGGTGAGTGACATGGATATTGAAGACACGATCATAGGCCGCATAAGAATAAAACTTTCTCGACTGATGGCAAACAAAACATCGGGAATAACTGCATTCAAACGCGAAGTCGAAAAGATGAAAAAGTAATAAACCAACAAGGTGATGCAAATTTTACCGAAAAGTTGAGCCAAACTCTGGTACATAGAAAGAGGGGATCCTTGTCACATTTTGTTAGTAAAGAATATCTTACATGATCTGGGTCAATCACGGGAGCGCAACTAACGTTATCCGATAAAATAAAACAGTGGAAACATATGAATCGAAAATATCTTCTTGAAAGAAAACCAATCAACAAAGATGACCAACTAAAGATAGTTTAAACATATATACAACAAGTCTGAACAGGTGCACGTCCTATTCACAGCAATCAAATTTACCCACGTCGCAAACTATTTACAATTCTAACACGACTGCCTCTTCCCTTTTGACACTATAGGACCGATTGTATGTGCTCGGGGGCGTTGAAGATTTTGCACTTTTTCAGTATCCCTCACGTTCAGACTGAAAAAACAACCGCGTCTACAATTTTGCTGTTTGCGAGGGATCACTTTGTTTCAAGATATTTATTTTGCTATAAAATAAAAGTGCACGTTCTGTATATAGTTAGGCATGTGTCGTTACCATTAAACATGTGACGTAATCACTAAAAATGCAACGCGAGGAATATATGTAACGACACATTTATTATAATAAGTTATACTTAACATGTATGATTTTACACAAGGGCAACAAACAAAATAAATTTTGACTTTTAAAAACTAAGGCTATCGAACAATGATATAAAACTGACACAAATCACTTTGTCGTACAAAATCTTACATAGAACATGATATTTTGCACCTTCCAATTTTAACAATATACTAATTATCATGTGAATGTATTGCTTTGCTGACACAAACGTTAAGTATCAAGTCATATGAAAGAAGCTAGATGTGAATACTTCTCCATTACCAAGACATATCAATAAACATCGCGACAGTTTCTGTTTTTATTTTAAAGAAAAACGACATTACAATATATTAACATTAAAGCATCAGAGAAACAAAAAAGATACACTTAAATATGAAATGATATCGGTATTGCATGAATTCAATAAATGAACTTAATTTGCTATTACATTACATGAGAGGAACTGAAATGTGTTGATATTAAGACATGATATCTATCACTGCACGAGTTTTATTATAATGTCATAAAATTAAGGGCTGATAAATTAAAACATAACAAGTGTGGCAGCATGATAAAAGAAAGTTCACATTGATTCTGTAAACACTTTGTCACATTTGATAGTCATACTTATGAAGTAAAGTTCTATTAACATATAAAATAATGATGATGTCAAATAAGGTGGTTATTTTATATTTCTGATAACAATACAGATTCTTCAATTAAATCACAAGGTTTTCTGCACTAGGATTTAAATAGGGTCAGGATTATCACATTGTTAATTCTATGAAAATATTGATTATATGACTGTTTCTCGAGAAGGTCTAAGCTTGCAAATACCATTACCGAAGAAGATCAATCAAACCTTTTCAATGTCTCGTTTTTGTGCAATTTAAGGAATTCTGTTTTTCTGTACCTAATATACAGTAGTAAAAATTTATTTGAAGCTCGTGAAGTTGTGCACAGTATGTTTAAAACATTTAAGGTGAATAAACGTAGACCTCACATAACGTCATCATTTCTGTAGATTCATGCTTGATTTTTAGAAACTTTCCGAAGATTGTATTTGTACAATCGATTGTTATGCTAAAAGGTTCCTTGTCTATAGCAGGACCAAAGTATGACCCACATTTTGTTCCTGCATCATTTATGACATCATCACGACTGTTAGCAACAGTCACAGTGTAATTTGTCTGTATTTCAACTGAAACATATTAATGATTATATTATATTGCTTGTATGATTTAAATCAATCTTTCTTAATATATATTAAAACAATTACAAAATCATCTTTTTGTTTTAACTTTTTTGTTGACTCTCTTGCTGTTGGTTGATTTTCTTTAAATGTTTACGACTTTGAACGTGTTACTTTGAAATTAAATCATTAAACAAACATTTGAAAAGTTAAAGACTATTAGGATGTAACATCAGCTCCCTATACAGACTAGAATTTCTGGCTCGAGAGTAACTGTTTACGGCGGTAATGGGTCTGCCCTAAACTGCCCGAGAGCTAGATATTCATGTGCTTAACGACAGCAAGTGTTTTATTCTTTTTCTTGCATGTTACAAATCAATGATGTTTCCAAAATAAATTAAACTTAATTTTATTTAATTTAGATTTTAAACAAAATTCATAAAACTGATATTTTCGTTAAGCACTTTTGTCTAAAAGTAGCGTATGAATTTATAACTTCATTCATAGCGGAAAAATGACGTTTTCCAAGAACGCAATTCATTCATAATAGGCGTGTGCGAATGACGTCATGTAAGACTAGTTACTTGTAATTTGAAATGCATTTAATGATATGTTATAATATTATGTTACCAAATTCCCTAAAAATAACCTCAGAAGTTTGATGTCTTTTGTGAAATATGAAAGATGTAATCTTGAACTCGTTTCCTTATAATAAAATGAATATTGATATCATACAACAGTAGTCTGTCCGTAACTTCATTTTGACTGACTTCACAGGACCCGAAGTTCCAAACTTAACAGCCCAGTAAGAGAAACCAGATGCAGTGTGGGCACAGTCGTGGATGCCTTCTACCTTTCCATCTATAGCCTTGTCTACTATCATATTAACAACACCTTCATACAAATATGTAGAAGACTGCCATGCTTCAGCTCCTTGTAAAAAAATTATTCCTGTGAAAACAACAACAAAAACAACACTTTTAGATTTTTAGATAGATTCTATGTAATATTATTTATAGAGTATACCTTATGTTTCTATTGACGAATCGCCATTTTTTTGGTGAAAATATATAAAAGAAAATGAAGAGGAATGTTTGGTTGAAAGAAGTTTAAAGGTTTTACTGTCCGATTTGTGATCAATTTTGTTGAAAATATCGGCTTTAATCCCCTTCATTTTTACTTGGCATGAAGTCAAAAACTTAGGTTAATTAATTGCCACAATTCTTTGTTGATCTTTGTATTAATTTTTTATACAACGTTTTGAGAAATGAACCAGTTGATTAAATTTTCTGAAAAATTCGTATTGTCGTAGTTTAAAGTTTCGGAAAAAAACTAAACAAATATTTTCTTTATCGGTCGTAGTTGACAGTTTGAAATATGTTACTTCTCATTGCATTGGCTTAAGCGTTAACTTTTAAATGTACTTAAAACTCTTGAAATGTCACATGTATGCACTTTCACAAAAAGAAATATTTTACATTGTGCCTATAATAATATTTTGAAAATTACTGAGACATGTATCAAAAAGCATAAATAGTTCAATAAAACCGATCAAGAGAGTTCGACTACAATTAAAGTTATACATGCATATGATACGAAATGTGGAGACAAAAATGACAACTCCCAACTCTAAAAAGATATATTTTTTTATCAAAACGAACTTATTTCCTAATTTCCAAAAGTAAACAAACGGATAGATTGAAAATATCAGATGCATTTACGACGATGCAATTCAACAACTCATACAACGATGCGATTTGCTCAAATGCAAAACAGTCTCCCTTTAGGTAGACGCATCATTTAATGTTAGTGTTGTATGTTTTGTTTTAGTGACAAGTACGAGGGGAAGTCAGAAAATGTCCGGACTTTTGACTCGTTTTCGAAAACCATTCAACATTTAAAAACATCTTTCTACTCTTTTTCAAAATATTCTCCACCTACGTCTACGCACTTTTGCCATCTTCGTGGGAGCTTTTGTATTCGCGCTGTGAACCATGACGTAGACCTTTGTTTTATGTACTGTGTAACAGCAGATATCAAAGCCGCCATTGTCTTTTATTTCTTTCCAGCAAGCAATTTTTTCAGTTCTGGAAACAAATAAAAGTCACAGGGGTCGAAGTCTGGGCTATAAGGATGACAACTATTGCTATTTGTAAGAGTTGATAACCTCCACTGTACCTGCGGCGGTATGGGAGGGGGCGTTATCGTGATGAAGGAGGACATTTTTCTGTGCTAATCTGGGACGCATTTGCTTCAGCTTTTCTCTGAGATTTTTCAGAATTACTTCAGAATAGTACTTTATTGTGACAGTTTGACCTTTTTGCATGAAATGACTAAGTATCATTCCTCGTGAATCCCAAAAGGCAACAAGCATTACTTTGCCAGCCGAAGGAGACAGCTTATACTTTTGAGGAGGTGGGGAACAGCTCGTTTCCACTGCTTTCACTGAGCTTTTGTCTCAGGTTCGGAATATGGAACCCACATCTTATCTCCAGTGATAATGCGGTTCAAAGACTTATCTCCTTCACGATTAAAACGACTTAAATGTTATTTTGCATTGGTTACTCTGGTTTCCTTTTGATCTGCGGACAGCTGTCTAGGCACCCACCTGGCACGTACCTTGCTCATGCCTATGTGTTCGTGTAAAATCTTTTGTGCCGATGCCTTACCGATGCTAAACTTGTTGGCTACCTCCTCCAAAGTTACTCGACGATTTTTGTTGACAAAAGCTTTAACATTTGCTACCATTGTTGGGGTCACCGCCTCAGCTGGCCGCCCAGTCCTAGGTCTGACACAAACACTTGTTCTGCCTTCACAGAACTGAGAAACCCAGTTGTAGAAGGTTGAACGTGATACACATTTATCAGAAAATCTTTTTTAAAGCCTCTGAAAGATGTGGCAGGGATTTTCACCCTCTGCAACCAGAAACTTTTTTACAGAGCGTTGTTCCTCTAACAAAGAGTCCATAATAGACGAAACACCTATCATATATCAGAGGGCAAAATACTGTGTATACACAACTATCATTGAAAATAAACTAATCACGTTATTGGCGAATGAATGTAGTTTTCACCAATATATAGTGTGTGTATATAGCTGCACGTGGAAAGAGAGGAGCAAGAAAAGTCCAGATATTTTCTGACCGTCCCTCGTATATTATCAATACTATTTTATCTCAAATGAGATGTCCAGTAAAATATACTATTGTATATTATTAACTAGTAAGAGACAACATGAGCACGTCTTAATATTCCAAGATTTAATACACATGTGATGTTACATATAGCATGCTGTATAGGCGGAGCTTATCAGTAACTAAAGTCTGTATCAAGAATTTTGAATATAGAAAAGTTAGCATGGCTACACATGGAATTACACAGTTGCATAGTCTTTTATTTGTTTACTGAGAAATAAATATTGTCTATCCATTTGAAAAAAGTTTTGCATCAGAGAAAAAAATTAAAGTAGCTCCTGACTTTAAGCCAGTGTATGTAAATGTTTTTATATACTTTTATTTTTATTGACGACTCGCAAAATAAAAAGTGTCATTCCGCAGTAAATCATATGTCTTATCCATATTCATATATCATATAAAACTAGGCTACTTTGCAGACGAATAACTCAGGAGATTAGTACTGCAAAGCGCTGTTTTTCTTCCGGCAAAAGGCACCATCGCTGAAGTCATTGCCTTTTACTAGCGGCTCGAGCACCCCGAAACTGTTCCTTTTCGTCTCTGACACATTTTAGGGTCACTCACTTGGGTTCAGTCAGGACATCGGCAGCCTACTTTATACAAATTTTATCGTGCTGTCTTGAACGTAATCCCGAGCTGAACAAAGAATGCGAACTTTTTGTCTTACACGTTTGCAGTTGATTTTGAATCATCTGCAGATGCTCTGGGTCTTCTGAACGACGTTTATTACGGGGGCGTAGGACAAATTTTACTTGCACCGGTGTAAACGGCAAATAATCCTGTCCGTTATACAAGAAAGGATTATCATAAAGACGTCTTAACCGTACTAGCGGCTCACGCACTCTTGCATCCTTCCTCGTCGTCTCAGACCATTTTCTTTGGCTAAAGTCAGGACATCGGCAGCTTACCTAAAACAGACCAACTCATGCCGCCTTAAACGTAACCTCATTCTGTAAAAAGCACGCGAACTTTTCGTCTTACATGTTGCAGTGGATCTTTAAACATATGCGGATGCCCTGTGCCTTCACAAAGACTTGCACGTACCGAGGGGGAAAGAGAGAACAGAGAAAAACAAATTTATATCTATAAGCAACGATGGTCCACACCATCATAAACCACCAGGGTACATATGAAAACAGTTATAACATTATATAAGATTACGTTACTTATCATAGATGATCTTAACACGAGTAATATCCATTTTCTGAGGAGTTTTTTTCGACATAAAAGTTTACGGACGGACTATAAACTATTAATGATATAGAATGACACATAAATAAACATTTGATCAGTTATTACGAAAGTTCTGAGTACTTTCCTCGAATCTTTCCTATTGTACGTTCAAGTGATATTTTGTGTGATTTTTTAAAATTTATTCTCTTTTAAAATGAATGTTTTATATGCAATATAAGACTCGCAGAAAACTATTAAATTGAAAAAAAAATATCACTATTTCATTTTACTTTTATAAAGAATGCAGTAAAGTTTAATTTTATCCCTTTATCCAAGATTGCACGAATTGCTTGTTTTTAGACACAAATAGTATTATTAACTTTTTAAACATTATTATTTTGAATAAAACATGTTCAGTTTATTTTTTATTTGTGTATATGTTGCATTTAATGGCAATGGATTATCAAACACTACAGGGAACATAAAGAGTAGCATCCCTACTATCCTACCCTAATTTTATCAATGGTGTTCCCTGAACCACAAACCTAACGCGAAAATAAATCTCTAAACAAAGTTTCTCCGAAAGAAAATTTTCCATCCGTTGGAAATTTTCCATCCGTATTCCTGACGTTGTATTATCTAATGGATAATAATCTGTTAGCTCACACTGTATCTTTACTTCATGAAAATTTGCAGACAGACATCCAAACATACTATCACAAAGAGCAACACATTTGTTTATGGAACTATCATGAAAGCTAGAGATGGGATTCCCATTACTTTCATTGCTGGCGTACATTTCATAAACAAAGGATTTTGTTAATCCAGCAATGACTTGAAAGAAGTTGAAAGACAGAAAAAAGTGTACAAGTATCTTCATTTTTGTGAAGTATACAAATCTAAATTTCCAAATCTAAATATAAAATTTATAGCTTTATGTTAATTGCTCACGTTTGATATTTTAACAAACCCCTTCTTTCAAGTGAATCCGAAGCGAATATGCTGCCGGTACCCGTGTGCTAAGGAATAAATAATAAATCAAAATTTGCAGAAAGAATCTCACGGCAGATCAATCTTACTATTGTTCAGAATGAATTAAGTCACTATATTTTTCCGCCTTCATTGTGATTTGGATTTTCTGAGAAAGCTATTTTTAGCCAAGTAATCAAACAGGAATTAAACAAAGTATCAAAATATCGTTGTCCGTAAAACAAATTCTTGATTTTTGTTAGCAAATAATTTTTCTTGAAGTAATTTGAAACAAATAAAATAGAAATAATAGACTCAGGTTTAAATGGATAAGATTGTGTTGCCAGTTCACCTGTTGACTAGATGGAAAACGCTATGTTTGGTCTTGAAATTGTGAAATTTATCTAGTCAGTCCTGGTTTTTCTAGAAACCGTTTTTTGCTTTCAAAATTGTGAAAGCTTGCCGATGATTAACTGTTTGAAAGGCAGCGAGAAAGTGAACTCCTATTAGTGCCTACTCAGATATTAATGCGTAGCGTTAATGCGGGGATGCTTTTTATCAGATTGCCCAAATGATTTCTTGTTGAAAACAATTTTGCAAATTGCTTTCTGTTTTCTCTACTGTCGACTAAAAGGCTTAGTTGTTAATGTTTTATTTCATGTTTTGTCACAGTTTCCCTAAAAATTGAATATTGTTTACGGGTTTATTCTTTAATCATTACACAAATCCTTCAGAATTAGAATTAGAATGAGACTAATGCAAAGCTTTTAACACATACTCTGGGGAAGATTAAACATATCTAATAAAATGTGCTTTACATAAGTACTTGACTGTTTAACAATCATTATGGTTAAACTTAACTTTTTTTGAAATGCAGGACACCTATGATAAAGAGACAAATGGTTCATGATCAAAAGGAATAACCATTGCAGGGTGGCTAATCTACGTGACCTTTTAGGAAAAATGCACGGCAAAAATGATAATATAATGTTCACAAACTCATAGATATAAAAATAACATGTTATCCACTTGAACCAATTTGTGTGAAGTCTTAATTTTCAATAATAATTTCCCAACTGACTCGGTGATTCGGCCGATGAAATGTTTCGAACGACGTGTATTGATGAATCTGTTGAAGCAGTTTGGGAAAGATAGCAGAAAATAAGAGAGACTTGGAACAGAGGTGATAACAGTTGAGGAAAGAAAATCTATTCATTATTAATAAAAAGATGTTTACAAATATCCTAGCTGAATCTGAGCTGTACTGTATAATCTTTTTCCCCGCCGTGTGTGTTGGTTGTCCATAAGTCTCGCTGGTTGTTATTATTCTGACAAATGAATATCAAATATGCAAGTTTTAAGATTAGGCCGGTACTTCATTAGCATTTTGTCCTTAATATGTCCCTTCAAATATTATATAACGAAAATGAAGCTGAGAAAATATGAAAATAAGCTTCCAAATTAAAATACCTCGATAACTTTATAGAAAGGCAATAATGCTAATCATTTTGATAATTTAAACGCAAACCATGCTACACTAAAGAAGAGAAAAAACATGAAATATTAATCAAGGAAATAGAACCATATGACATAGGAAACATACCCAAAGCTGAACATTTATAGCTAGTCTTTTCTTAGCTTGTCATTTTCTTGCCAGTGATCTTTACATGCTGTATGCCAAATAGGACACCATTTACTATTTCATTGTTTGCAATGTAAATCAAAGTACTGAAAGCACTGGATGCGACAGACATGAAAAGGGAATTGCATAAATGGTGTCAAAAAAGGGATCAAACATCAGTCATGTTGCACGAAAAAAAATCTATATTTACACATTGAGTTTTATGCTTGCTACAGGGTAAAACAGCGGAATTCCAAAGCAAGGTCGTCAAAATAGAATAGTCTGGAAACGCTCAATGTAAAACCCTTTAAGCTACAAACAGGTTCTTTCAAATAGAAAGACCCTTTTTAAAGTGAATAATCTATAAAAATTTCTCTAAAAATGCCAGGATAACCAGGATAAAAAGCTGGTAACTGAATCAATTTTAAATAATTTATGAACACCCATACTGACTGAAATTACCTTATATATTAATTTAACTGGTCATTTTCTAGTTGTCTGTGTTATTTTTTTGTCATTTTAAAATTCCGGCGTTTTGTGACAAACATAAGAATAATATTGTCAATGATAGAATGATTGCTTTTCAAGCTTTAGAACAGTAGCAGAATGTATTCTGTCCAGATTTATTGATTCATTTTCATTAAGCATCATAAAAAACTTCCAAAAAAGCAGTGAAGGATATAAGATTATAAACATTTCTGACCATGTTGCAATGACTTTTATTACTTAATATTTGCAAAAGACGCTAATAAGATATTAAAGATACTTATGATTATGAAAATAAACATTTTCTAGTTACTTATTTTATAAATAAATCGATTTGTTCTATTACATGTAGTCAAATATGTAAAATCATATTTCAGTTAATAACGATTTTTGTACGGTTTTCACCACTTGTTTTTAGTGAGTCTTTTTAAATTGAAAAAAAATACATAGATTTATATTATTGTTTTTCTTTGTTTCATTTAAATCAAAATAGTATATCTTAACAATTTTTAAGCAGACGTTTTTCGAAAACTACAGAATACTAACATTATTGAAACTGACAATAGGTCTTGGGTACTGTGTTTTGGCAAGTTATAGATTTTTTACAGATTGTTTTGATGAAAATCGAAAACTATCTTTACTCAAAAGCATTGTAAATATCATCTTTTGTTTAAAACCCATATTTTTTTTCACAAATAATTTCTATTGATTTTTTTCCACAGATTTATTGAATGAAAATGAATAATGCTGTTGAGATTAATTTATTTGAATAGTGTTTGGTACTGAAAGTTGATCATCAATTGGCATGCCTTCCTTAAGTGGTTAAGGATACTAAAGCTTGGTGTGGACGGTGAGCGCAGGATGAACTATTTGCAAAGGTTAAAGGAGATATTTACATGTAAAATATGATAGACAAGATCAACAAGGAAAGACGGCGTTCAATGAACAAAGGTTTGAACATTATCTTAAAATTATATGCCATTAAGGGAAAATATACGTCATTTACACGACTCTAAATGAGAGAATGCCGGTGATTGAAAATTTTTTCTAATAAGTCCAGTTACAAACGTTAAACCCGTTTATTAAGTTTGAAGGTGAAGGAAAAGAAAAATGCAAGCTACGTTCATAAATTGTTATTGCTTATTGTCAGTGTATGGTATGGATACCAAATTGATTTTTTTGTATTTTATAGAGAATTAATGGCAGCACAAGCAGATCATAGTCGAAAAATGAGCAAATTTCTAATGGCCCAGGTGAGTGACATGGATATTGAAGACACGGACATAGGCCGCATAAGAATAAAACTTTCTCGACTTATGGCAAACAAAACATCGGGAATAACTGCATTCAAACGCGAAGTCGAAAAGATGAGAAAGTAATAAACCAACAAGGTGATGCAAAATTTACCGAAAATTGAGCCAAACTCTGGTGCAGAGAATGAGGGGATCCTTGTCACATTTTGATAGTAAAGAATATCTTACACGATCTGGGTCAATCACGGGAGCGCAACTAACGTTATCCGATAAAATAAAACAGTGGAAACATATGAACTGAAAATGTTTTCTTAAAAGAAAACCAATAAACAAAGATGACCAACTAAAGATAGTTTAAACATATATACAACAAGTCTGAACAGGTGCACGTTCTATTCACAGCAATCAAATTTACCCACGTCGCAAACTATTTACAATTCTAACACGACTGCCCTGTACGAAATTTTGGCACGGATTCTGGGCGGAATTGGCACGGAATTGACACGGAATCAGTGATTTCTGGGCGGACCAGGAACGGAAACGCAAATTCCGTGTCATTCTGTCTCACAAGAAAAATATTTTGTTCACTTTTCTGGGCGGAAAACTAGAAAAATTCCGGCTGGAATTTTATTTGGAGCAGAATTTATACTTAAACATTTCTTCTTGGACAGAATTTTCAACTTTGAAATTTTCTTGGGAAGGAATGGTCTTCACTATGGGCGGAATTCTATACTTAAATATTTTTCTTGAACAGAATTTCACATATAAGATGTCTAAATCATAATTGTTAACTCTTGTTTTTGCACTTGCAGACAATGTAATTTTACCAACTGTACTTATTATTTTTGTTGAAGCATGATACTTGACCAATAATTACAGGTGTATTTTAGAATAAATAGGGTTATTTTTTAGACATTAAAATATGCCTAAACAATGTTTTTAAATATTGTGGCATATGATATATTGTCAGACTAATTTAGCAAATATTTTTTGTACTGAAAAACAACTGTAATAATCTTAGTGTAGAACTTGAAAACATTCACCTCCAAAATGCTTAGGTTTATAAAAAGCAACATTGAAATAAGAATGCTGTTTAAATTGGAATATCAGGACAGCCACAGGACAAGATAGTGTGCTTGCCATTTTTAACCCTAAGAAATCATGATTTTGTTATAAAAAATAAATAAAAACAAAACAAAAACATTGCATGAAATAATCTCATATAGTATGCCCTTTTAATCTATATAGAATTGATCAGCCAATATGCCCAATAATTGCTTTCATTTAGGTAAATAAATACTACAATATATATCCACTGAGATTTGACACTACACAGATCAGAGCTCTGATAAAACTCAACTGACCAGCAGTTTCCCACCATCTTGAATTCTTTGCATGACTAATTTACTCCACTGGTCATTCCAACAGATCAGGCTGTTCCATTGAATTATTTTGGGGAGAGATAACATTATAAATTTCATATGCAGAATTTGTCTAGGACATTGCAATTTTTTTTTGTTCAGAAATTTGTAATGATTTTTAAATTCTATATATATATATCTATTTGTTACTTGAATTTTTGTTACATTCAATGAATGGAGGTTGAGATGATGAGTAAATTAACCCTGTTTTACATAATGATTGACCTGTCCATGCAGTTATACAGTTGTGAATTTTGAATTCTAAGATATCTGGGTCAGCAAAAAGAGTGCAAATAACAGAAGATGTACTTGATATTTTAACAATTTTTGAGATATACTTTTGTTTAAGATCTCAAAGTGTTTTAGTATTGGTATGATAAATAAGTGTGAAAACATGGGACAAGGAGATGAACAACATAATCAGGTAATTGTAAACCTTTAGTTACATTAATGCTGAAACAAGTTGTATATCAAACTATCAATGGTAGCAAACTAAAATTTGTAACAAGAGGTCAATGTTGTTTTTATATTTTCAACTTCATACATTTGTTTTTTTCTGATAATTGTTTTAAATCTTTATTACATGTTTAATGGCTGTAAAATATAAATTATTCAATGATTCTATATAATGATTGTGTGTATTGTATAAATTAATAGCATGTAGTAGATCTTTTTCATTTCCTGGAAATTAAACAAATTAGGTCAATTTGATTAAATAGGAATAAATGGTACAAATTCAGAAGTTTTGTACAGCTGAACAGGGTCATCATAATCATTTATTATTTTACATGTATGTGTTGTGTTTCCAATGGAACAATCTAAAATTACATTTTACACTCATATTTTCAGACTGGGAGTTAAGTGCTGACTGTGAGATGCAAGGTGTTTCAATAAAGATGTGCAGTATTAATCCTGAATAGGTATATTTTTAAATCTCAATACTTTACTATTCAACATCTTCCTTGAAAAAATACATAACCAGTAATAAATAGTGTCACAAATAAAGCAGTTAATTAATTCTTATACAGAGCAATTCTTAAACACTTGTGCACTGAAATAAGATACTGCGTAAGCTTTAGTATTTTTGAATATGCATAAGCACTGTTAATATTTAATACTGTTGAAACATAAAATTTGATATTATCAAAAATATGAAATATAACTGCATATATTTATGCAATCAAACATAATTCATTACTACATTTTTGTTTAATTAATTATTAATTTTATTATTAAAGGTTAGCACAACCACAAGAAGTTCTTGGAAACACAGGCAGTGGACTTAAAACAGACATCAGTTAAAGAAATAGTAATTTAAATAATCAGAAACATTTGAAACAAATTTTTGATTGAAACACTCTCAGCAAAAAAATTGCAAAAAAACAAAGTGTTGGATTCTAAGAAAACCAGTACCTACCAAAACCTTCAGGTAGAAAAAAACTGTTTGTGTTATAGTGAATGTATGGTATTCTATTCTGTATTTGGACTAAAGGATATGTATTAAATTTTGTGAAAGAAAATTTAATGTGATACATTACTGATAATTTTATCCCAAAAAAATGTGATCATGTTAAACTCATAAAAATTCCGCCCCCATGAATTCTGTCCCAGAATTCCGCCCAGAATTTTGTTTGACAATTCCGTTCCAAAATTCCGTTCCGAAATTCCGCCCAGAGATTCCGCTTCAAAATTCCGCCCAGAGATTCCGCTTCAAAATTCCGCCCCAAGATTCCGCTTCAAAATTCCGCCCCAACTCATTTGCATATTTCGTCCCAATTCCGCCCAGAATCCGTCCCGTTTCCGCCTGGAATCCGGCCGGAATCCGTGCCAAAAGCAAATGGTTTAACACTTGTATATTTGGGGGAGAATTTAAATTTCTGGGCGGAATCTGCCATTGAATTCCGCCTCATTTCCGTGCAGAAAATTTCGTACAGGGCTTCTTTCCCTTTTGAACACTATAGGACCGATTGTATGTGCTAGGGAGCGTTGAAGATTTTGCACTTTTTTCAGTATCCCTCATGTTCAGACTGAAAAAAAAACCGCGTCTGCAACTTTCATGTAATTTTGCTGTTTTCGAGGGATCACTTTGAATCCAGATATTTATTATGCTTTAAAATGAAAGTTCACGTTCTATATATAGTTAGACATGTGTCGTTACCATTAAACATGTGACGTTATCACTAGAAATGCAACGCGAGGAATATATGTAACGACACATTTATTATAATAAGTTATACTTAACATGTATGATTTTACACAAGGGCAACAAACAAAATAAATTTTAACTTTTAAAAACTAAGGCTATCGAACAATGATATAAAACTGACACAAATCACTTTGTCGTACAAAATCTTACATAGAACATGATATTTTTGCACCTTTCAATTTCAACAAAATACTAATTATCATTTGAATGTATTGATTTGCTGACACAAACGTTTAGTATCAAGTATGAAGCTAGATGTGAATACTTCGCCATTACCAAGAAATATCAATAAACATCGCGACATTTTATTTTTTATTTTTAAGAGGACCATGAAAGAAAAACAACATTACAATGATAAAACAAAGTTCACATTGATTCTGTATAGAATTTGTTATACTTATGAAGTTAAATTCTATTAAAATGTAAAAAAATGATGATGTCAAATAAAGTGGTTATTATATATTTTTGACAAAAATACAGATTCTATTGGACTCGCACATAGCCTCAAAATCTATATCAGAGACTAGAGTCCATGCAATATATGTTTGACATCTATATACTCGTGCAAAAAAGCAGTATTGAACTCAACAATGTATAATAACATCATAATATAACATACTTGGAAAAATGTATATTTGGCCTCAGAAATAAGAATATTTTTCCTCTATAAAAAGGCAAACTTGTGTTTTATAATATATTGATAATGGATTAATAACAGATTAGATCAGGTGAAGAAAAAAAGTGTTAAATAAGAAATAATTTTGTCAATTAAGAAGCAAAACATTAAACATTTAAGCAAAAAAGCTAAAGAAAGTCGGAAACCGTAAAAGATCATCAATATTAATAATAATGATAATTATAACAATAATAATTTTATAGAAAAAAACGTTGGAAAAAATACAAATA
Source organism: Ruditapes philippinarum (assembly GCF_026571515.1). Taxonomy (NCBI): domain Eukaryota; kingdom Metazoa; phylum Mollusca; class Bivalvia; order Venerida; family Veneridae; genus Ruditapes; species Ruditapes philippinarum. The sequence continues at coordinate 20,880 of NW_026859515.1, forward strand.
ATGAAGAAAACTTTATTGGGTATTGATGAGTCTTCAATTAAATCACAAGGTTTGCTGCACTATGATGTTAATAAGGGTCAGGACTATTACATTGTTAATTTTATGAAAATATTGGTTATATGATTGATTCTCGAGAAGGTCTAAGCTTGCAAATACCATTACCAAAGAAGATCAATCAAACCTTTTCAATGTCTCGTTTTTGTGCATTTTAAGGAATTCCGTTTTTTTCAGTATCTAATATACAGTAGTAAACATTTATTTGAAGTTCGTGAAGTTGTGCACAGTATGTTTGAAACATTTAAGGTGTATAAACGTAGACCTCACATAACGCCATCATTTCTGTAGATTCATGCTTGATTTTTAGAAACTTTCCGAAGATTGTATTTGTACAATCGATTGTTATGCTAAAAGGTTCCTTGTCTATAGCAGGACCAAAGTATGATCCACATTTTGTTCCTGCATCATTTATGACATCATCACGACTGTTAGCAACGGTCACTGTGTAATTTGTCTGTCTTTCAACTGAAACATATTAATGTTTATCATATATTGCTTGTATGATTTAAATCAATCTTTCTTAATATATATGAAAACAATTACAAAATCATCTTTTTGTTTTAACTTTTTAGTTGATTCTAAAGTATCATTCTTTTCAAAGAATAAAATTAATCATCGGGTTTGATCGTATCATAAAGATTCTTTCAATTTTTTATTCTTGCTGTTGACTTTCTTTAGATTTTTACGACTTTGAACGTGTTACTTTGAAAATAAATCATTAAACAAACATTTGAAAAGCTTGGATGTAACACCAGCTGCCTATACAGATTGAAATTTCTGGCTCGAGAGTAACTGTTTACGGCGGTAATGAGGCTCTGCCCTTAACTACCCGAGAGCTAGATATTCATGTGTGTAACGACAGCAAGTGTATGATTCTTTTTCCTTTTTCTTGCATGTTACAAATCAATGATGTTTCCAAAATAAATTAAACTTAATTATATTTAATTTAAATTTTAAACAAAATTCATAAAACTGATATTTTCGTCAAGCACTTTTTTCTAATAGTAGTGTATGAATTTATAACTTCATTCATAGCGGAAAAATGACGTTTTCCAAGAACGCAATTCATTCATAATAGGCGTGTGCGAATTACGTCATGTAAGACTAGCTACTTGTAATTTCAAATGAATTTAATGATATGTTATAATATTATGTTACCAAATTCCCTAAAAATAACCTCAGAGGTTTGATGTCTATTGTGAAATATGAGAGATGTAATCTTGAACTCGTTTCCTTATAATAAAATAAATATTGATATCATACAACAGTAGTCTGTCCGTAACTTCATTTTGACTGACTTCACAGGACCCGAAGTTCCAAACTTAACAGCCCAGTAAGAGAAACCAGATGCAGTGTGGGCACAGTCGTGGATGCCTTCTATCTTTCCATCTATAGCCTTGTCTGCTATCATATTAACAGCACCTTCATACAAATATGTAGAAGACTGCCATGCTTCAGCTCCTTGTAAAAAACTTATTCCTGTGAAAACAACAACAAAAACAACACTTTTAGATTTCTAGATAGATTCTATGTAATATTATTTATAGAGTATACCTCATGTTTCTATTGACGAATCGCCATTTTTTTTTTTGTGAAAATATATAAAAGAAAAAGAAGAGGAATGTTTGGTTGAAAGAAGTTTAAAGGTTTTACTGTCCGATTTGCGATCAATTTTGTTGAAAATATCGGCTTTAATCCCCTTCATTTTTACTTGGCATGAAGTCAAAAACTTAGATTAATTAATTGCCACAATTCTTTGTTGATCTTTGTATTAAATTTTTATACAACTTTTTGAGAAATGAACCAGTTGATTAAATTTTTCTGAAAAATTCGTATTGTCGTAGTTTAAAGTTTCGGAAAAAAACTAAACAAATATTTTCTTTATCGGTCGTAGTTGACAGTTTGAAATCAATGTTACTTCTCATTGCATTGGCTTAAGCGTTAACTTTTTAAATGTACTTAAAACTCTTGAAATGTCACATGTATGCACTTTCACAAAAAGAAATATTTTACAATGTGCCTATAATAATATTTTCAAAATTACTGAGACATGTATAAAAAAGCACACTGGAATATTCCGTTTCAGACAGTGGAAAAATTATAAATTTGCATAAATAGTCCAATGAAACCGATCAAGAGAGTTCGACTACAATTAAAGTTATACATGCATATATTACGAAATGTGGAGACAAAAATGCCAACTCCCAACTCTAAAAAGATATATTTTTTATCAAAACGAACTTATTTCCTAATTTCCAAAAGTAAACAAACGGATAAATTGAAAATTTCAGATGCATTTACGACGATGCAATTCAACAACTCTTACAACGATGCGATTTGCTCAAATGCAAAACAGTCTCCCTTTAGGTAGACGCATCATTTAATGTTAGTGTTGTATGTTTTGTTTTAGTGACAAGTACGAGGGGAAGTCAGAAAATATCCGGACTTTTGACTCGTTCTCGAAAACCATTCAACATTTAAAAAAAAATCTTTCTATTCTTTTTTAAAATATTATCCACCTACGTCAACGCACTTTTGCCATCTTCGTGGGAGCTTTTGTATTCCCGCTGTGAACAATGACGTAGACCTTTGTTTTAGATACTGTGTAACAGCAGATATAAAAGCCGCCATGGTCTTATATTTCTTTCCAGCAAGCAATTATTTCAGTTCTGGAAACAAATAAAAGTCACAGGGGTCGAGGTCTGGGCTATAAGGATGACAACAATTGCCAATTGTAAGAGTTGATAACCTCCACTGTAGCTGCGGCGGTATGGGAGTGGGCGTTATCGTGATGAAGAAGGACATTTTTCTTTGCTAACCTGGGACGCATTTGCTTCAGCTTTTCTCTGAGATTTTTCAGAATTACTTCAGAATAGTACTTGGCGGTGACAGTTTGACCTTTTGGCATGGAATGACTAAGTATCATTCCTCGTGAATCCCAAAAGGCAACAAGCATTACTTTGCCAGCCGAAGGCGACAGCTTATACTTTTGAGGAGGTGGGAAACATCTCGTTTCCACTGCTTTCACTGAGCTTTTGTCTCAGGTTCGGAATATGGAACCCACATCTTAACTCCAGTGATAATGCGGTTCAAAGACTTATCTCCTTAACGATTAAAACGACTTAAATGTTATTTTGCATTGGTAACTCTGGTTGCGTTCTGATCTGCGGACAGCTGCCTAGGCACCCACCTGGCACGTACCTTGCTCATGCCTAGGTGTTCGTGTAAAATCTTGGGTGCCGATGCCTTACCGATGCTAAACTTGTTGGCTACCTCCTCCAAAGTTACTCGACGATTTTTGTTGACAAAAGCTTTAACATTTGCTACCATTGTTGGGGTCACCGCCTCAGCTGGACGCCCAGTCCTAGGTCTGACACAAACACTTGTTCTGCCTTCACAAAACTGAGAAACCAAGTTGTAGAAGGTTGAACGTGATACACATTTATCAGAAAATCTTTTTTAAAGCCTCTGAAAGATGTGGCAGGGATTTTCACCCTCTGCAACCAAAAACTTTTTTACAGAGCGTTGTGCCTCTAACAAAGAGTCCATAATAGACGAAACATCTGTCATATATCAGAGGGCAAAATACTGTGCATAAACAACTATCATTGAAAATAAACTGACCACGTTATTGGCGAATGCATGTAATTTTCACCAATATTTAATGTTTGTATATAGCTGCATGTTGAAAGAGAGGAGCATGCAAAGTCCAGATATTTTCTGACCGTCCCTCATATACTATCGAGAATATTTTATCTCAAATGAGATGTCCAGTAAAATATACTATTGTATATTGTTAACTAGTAAGATACAACAAGAGCACGTCTTAATATTCCAAGATTTAATACACAAGTGATGTTACATATAGCATGCTGTATAGGCGGAGCTTATCAGTAACTAAAGTCTGTATCAAGATTTTTGAATATAGAAAAGTAAGCATGGCTACACATGGAATTACACAGTTGCACAGTCTTTTATTTGATTACTGAGAAATAAATATTGTCTATCCATTTGAAAAAAGTTTTGCATCAGAAAAAAATAAAATAAAATAGCTCCTGACTTTAAGCCAGTGTATGTAAATGTTTTTATATACTTTTATTTTTATTGACGACTCGCAAAATAAATAGTGTCATTCCGCAGTAAATCATATGTCTTATCCATATTCATATATCATATAAAACTAGGCTACTTTGCAGACGAATTATTCAGGAGATTAGTACTGCAAAGCGCTGTTTTTCTTCCGGCAAAGGGCACCACCGCTAAAGTCATCGCCTTTTACTAGCGACTCGAGCACCCCAAAACTGTTCCTTTTCGTCTCTGACACATTTTAGGGTCACTCACTTTGGCTTCAGTCAGGACATCGACAGCTTATCTTACACAAATTTTATCATGCTGTCTTGTACGTAATCCCGAGCTTAAAAAGCACGCATACTTTCTGTTCTGTCTTACACGTTGCAGTGGATCTTGAATCATCTGCCGATGCTCTGGGTCTTCTCAACGACGTGCATTACGGGGGCATAAGACAAATTTTACTTGCACCGGTGAAACGGCAAATATTCATGTCTGCTATGCAAGAAAGGATTATCATAAAGACTTCTAAACCGTACTAGCGGCTCACGCACTCTCGTATCCTTCTTCGTCGTCTCAGACCATTTTCTTTGGCTAAAGTCAGGACATCGGCAGCTAACCTAAAACCTTAAGTCAGGCCGCCTTAAACGAAACCCTATGCTGTAAAAAGCACGCGAATTTGTCGTCTTACATGTTGCAGTGGATCTTTTAACATATGCTGATGCCCTGTGCCTTCACAAAGAATTGCACGTACCGAGGGGAAAAGAGAAGAAAGAAAAAAAAACAAATTATATATATTATATATTAATTATATCTATAAGCGACGATGTGCTGAATCATCATAAACCACCAGGTTGCATATGAAAACAGTTATGACATTATATAAGATTACGTTACTTATCATAGATGATCTTAACACGAGTAATATCCATTTTCTGAGGAGTTTCTTTTTCGACATAAAAGATTACGGACGGACTATAAACTAATAATGATATAGAATGTCACATCAATAAATATTTGATCAGTTATTACGAAAGTTCTGAGTACTTTCCTCGAATTCTTCCTATGGTACGTTTAAGTGATATTTTGTGTGATTTTTTTAATTTTCTCTCTTTTAAAATGAATGTTTTATATGCAATATATGAATCGCAGAAAACTATTTAATTAAAAATATAAAAATATATCACTATTTACTTTTATAAAGAATGCAGTAAAGTTTAATTATATCCCTTTATCCAAGATTGCACGAATTGCTTGTTTTTAGACACAAATAGTATTATAAATTTTTTAAACATTAATAGTTTGAATAAAACATATTCAGTTTTTATTTTATTTGCGTGTATGTTGCATTTAATGGCAATAGATTATCAAACGCTACAGGGAACATAAAGAGTAGCATCCCTACCATCCTACCCTAATTTTATCAATGGTGTTCCCTGAACCACAAACCTAACGCGAAAATAAATCTCTTACCAAAGTTTCTCCGAAAGAAAATTTTCCATCCGTTGTTAGGTATTCCTGACGTTGTATTATCTAACGGATAATAATCTGTTAGCTCACACTGTTTATTTACTTCATGAAAATTTACAGACAGACATCCGAACATACTATCACAAAGAGCAACACATTTGTTGATGGAACTATCATTAAAGCTAGATATAAGATTCCCATTACTTTCATTGCTGGCGTACATTTCATAAACAAAGGATTTTGTTAATCCAGCAATAATTTGAAAGAAGTTGAAAGACAGAAAAAAATGTTTAAGTTTCTTCATTTTTGTGAAATACACAAATCTAAATTTCCAAATCTAAATATAAAATTTAGCTTCGCAAATGACACTAGATGATTGTTAATGGCTTATGTTTGATATTTCAACAAACCCCTTCTTTCAAGTGAATCCGAAGATAATATGCTGTCGGTATCCGTGTTCAAAGGAATAAATAATAAATCAAAATGTTCATAAAGAATACCCTGCAGATCAATCTTACTGTAGCTTAGATTTACATGCAAAGAATACCGTAAGTAGATCTAACCTTAAATCACCGTATTTGTCTCGCCTTCATTTCAAGTCATCAGTCAAATCATTCAGAATTATATATGAGACTAATGCAAAGCTTTTAAAAACTTATTTACCGCCTCATATTTTTAGATAAGAGCAATGGCTTATCATGCCAGAGAATTGCAAATCACCATAGGCACAAAATGGTTTTCAATTTATTTGCAATTTTTAAATATTGATTGACTGCGTTCGATATAAATCGGAAACTAGTTCAAATGTTGCTTATATTGAGGTTGAAGAGGTTAAAAAGATCATTATTGTGACAATATATATACAAATATTTAAATAAACAAATACACTTGTGATGATTTAAACATATTTGATTACATGTGCTTTACATAAGTACATGACTGTTGAACAATGATTAAACTTTACTTTGAAATGCAGGAAACATATGATATAGAGACGAATGATGAATGATCAAATGGAATAACCATCGCAGGGTGGCGAATATTCGTGTCTTATTAGGAAAAATGCACATCAAAAATGGTTAAAAATAGCACCGATTTAGGCCGATATTGTTTTTGTAAATATCCATTTTTCATTTCGAATGGATTTTGTTTTCAAATAAAGTGCAGAAACCCCTATATTTCAGAACAACACTTGCACAGGCTTGTACCGACTTTGTGTGAAGTCTTAATTTTCTACAATAATGACCCAACTGATTCAGTCGTTGAAATGCTTCGAACAACGTTTATTAATGAATCGCTTGAAGCAGTTTGGGAAAGATAGCGAAAATAAGAAGGGAAGAATTATTAAGAAAAGATGTTTAGAAAAATCCAAGTTGAATCAAGCTATACGGTATAATTTTCCCCCTCGTGTGTGTTGGTTGTCCAAAAGTCCCGATGGTTCGAAACCTTGATTGTTATTAATCTGACAAACGAATATCAAATATGATCGTTTTAAGATTAGGACGGGACTTCATTGGCATTTTTTGCATAACATGTCCTTTCAAAATATTATAAAACGAAAATTATACTGAGAAAATATGAAAATATGCTCCCAAATTAAAATACCTCGTTAGCTTCATAGAAAAACGATTATGCTAATTATTGATAAATTAAACGCTTACAATGCTAAACTAAAGTAAAGAAACAAAACATGAAAAAGTAATCAAGGAAATAGAATAGTATGACATAGGAAACATATCCAAAGCTAAACATTTATAGCTAGTCTTTTCTTAGCTTGTCAATTTCTTACCAGTGGTCTTAACATGCTGTATGCCAAAAATTGCACCATTTGCTATTTTACATTGTTTGTAATGTAAATCAAAGTGCTGAAAGCACTGGATGCGACAGACATGAAAAGGGAATTGCATAAATGGTGTCATAAAAGGATCAAACATCAGTCATGTTGCACCAAGAAAATTTTATATTTACATATTGTGTTTCACGCTTGCTACGGAGTAAAACAGCGGTATTTCAAAGCAGGGTCGTTCCAAAGAATAGTCTGGAAACGCGCAATGTGAAACCCTTTAAGCTACAAACAGGTTCTTTCAAATAGAAAGACCCTTTTTAAAGTAAATATAACTATTAAATTTTTCTCTAAAAATGCCAGGATAACGAGGATAAAAAGCTGGTAACTGAATCAATTTTGAATAATTTTTAAACACCCATACTGACTGAAAATACCTTATATATGAATTGAATTGGTCATTTTCTAGTTGTCTTTGTGATTTTTTTGTCATTTTAAAAATTCCCGCGTTTTGTGAGAAACATAAAAATAAGATTGTCAGTGAGCTTTTTTTAATGATTGTTTTTCAAGATTTAGAACCGTAGCAGAATTCATTCTGTCCAGATTTATTGATTCTTTTCATTAAGCAACATAAAAAACTTTCAAAGAACCAGTGAAGGATATAAGATTATAAACATTCCTGACCATATTGCACTGATTTCTATTACTTAATATTTGCAACAGACGATAATAAGATAATTTTGATTCTTATAATTATGAAAATAAACCTTTTTCTAGTAACTTATTTTATAAATAAATCTATTTGTATATATAAGCGCCTCTTGGCCGTAACATATTTATCAACAGCATGCATATGTTGTATATACAAGCGACACTTGACCGTAATATCATTTATCACCAGGGTGCATATTTAAGAGTCTGATTACGTCACTTTTGTTAGATGTCAAAATATTTATGATCCGATCATCCTAGGGATTTTATTGACTGATTTGATACTCCAGATTTACTACCAACTGGCAGTTTAAGTACATGTTGTTAAAAATGCAAAATTATAATTCAGTTAATAACGAATTTCACAACTTGTTTTTTTAGTGAGATTTTTTTAAATATTTGATAAGCAGAACATGAATTACATAAAAATATCAAGTTAAAGATATCACTTTATCAGCTTTCATAAAATATGTAGCGCATTCAATTGGCGTGATACCGACACAAAAATATTACAAGTACATTCAAAAGAATTGTTACTTTAATGTTTGAAATTACACAGATTTATGTTATTGTTTTTTATCAAAATAATATTTATTCAACAAGCATCTTGCTATTAATATTACGCAGACGTTTTACAAAACTTCGGAATACTTACATTTTTGAAACTAAAAGTAGGTCTTGGGTACTGTGTATTGCCAATGTATAGATTTTTTTACAGATTGTCTTGATAAAAATCGAAAAATATCTTGATATATTTTATCTACTCCACAGCATTGCATACATCATCTTTTGTTTAAAAACCATTTTTTGTCTCACAAATAATTTCTATTTTTTTACAGATTTATTGAATGAAAATTCATATATGCAGTTGAGATTATATGAAAGTGTTCGGTACTGATTGTTTATCTTAAATTGGCATGCCTTCCTTAAGTGGTTAAGGAATAGATCTAAATATACTAAAGTTTGATGTCGACGGTTAGCGCGAGATAAACTATTTGCAAAGATTATAGGAAATATTTACATGTAAAATATGATAGACAAGCTCAACAAGGAAAGACGGCGTTCAATGGACGCAAATTTGAACTTTTTTTAAAAAAATTATATGCTGTTAAGAAAAAGTATACGTTATTTATACAACTCAAAAAAAGAGAATGCGGATGTTTGAAACAGTTTTTCTAATAAGTTCAGTTACAAACGCTAAACCTGTTAAGTAAGGAAAGGAAAATTGCAAGCAACGTTCATAAATTGTTATTGCTAATTGTCAGTGTATGGATATCAACTTGTTATATTTGTAATTTCGTAAAGAATTAATGGCAACACAAGCAGAGCACGTGCGAAACATGAGCACATTTCTCTTAGCTCAGGAGAGCGACAAATGTTGTATAAGTATAAAACTTTCTCGGCGTATGGCAAGAAATGTCGGGAAATCCTGCATTTAAACACGAAGTAAAAAAGATGGCAAGTAAAAAACCAACAGGGTGATGTAAAATTTATAGAAAAAATGAGCAAGGGTTTGGTGCAGAGAATGAGGGGATCCTTGACACATTTTGTTGGCACAGTAAAACTTACACAATCTGGTCCAATCACGGGAGCGCAACTAACATTTGTCCGATAAAATAATAGAATGGAAACATATGAACTGATGACGTTTTCTTGACAGACAAGCAGTCAATAAAAGATCAATTTTAAGGATATACAACAAGTAATAAAAATGCATGTTTTATTACCTGCTATTTAATTTACCAATCTCACTATAAACAAATGAACATCTGTATTTTAGACAAGAAATCAAACTTTTAATGTTGTGAAAACAAATATTATCAGTAAGCCTTGCCAACTTGGTTGGAATGTTCCTCAGATTGTAAATGACTTACGATATTGCAGATATTGCATTATTTTCTTAGAACGTATTGTCTAGTTCAATGTTACATCTCCATGAAATATGTTTTGTTTACTTATGAATGCTTTTTTGTATTTCGTACACATTTCTACCAGCTACCAGAATATATCTGATTTGATTGAAGACGTCTAACATTAGGTATCACTGACTGTAACAAACTTGTTACAAAATATGTTTTACATTTAAACTAGTGAAAGATCTTTTCAATAATTTATTTGAAAAATATATAGTCTATCACTTAGGCAGCAAATACAATTTTTAACATTAAGAAATCGAAGAATACCACACAATACCTTAATAAAACTTCAAGTAGCATTTTTAAAAATTATAAATTAACTTTCTCACACAATCGTTAAATTTCATGAACAGACTATTTGTGGTTATTGATGTGCAATACCGACACGAACGTTTGGTATCAAGTCACATGAAACAGGCTTGAAATAACAGCTTGATATGCATAGAACACCATTATCAAGAAATAACAAACCATATGACTATTTCTTTTCTTTATTCCACAACAACTATGAAGGAAAAGCAACAGTGACGCATTTTAGTAATGAAAAACGTATCGATGAAGATACCAAACAGGTTCATATTATACATTTGAATGTTATTATAGAGTATTATTGGTTTTGCATGACTAAATATAATTAACTATCTTATAAATAGGAAATTATTCTCTACAATTGTAGGATTTAAAGATAATATATATACCCACATTAATTGCAAAAACAACATTATTAAGACTAACAAGTGAATTTAGCTATACCCAAACCCCACTATATATGCTCTATTATATTCCTAAATTTTTCAAGGCAGTTGAATTCATAGTGATCATCCGACCATGACCGTCGCATAACCGCTACGAGTGAAAATTAGTGCTCTGTATTTCTGAAAACTTTGATTCGTTGAGAATAGAAGAGGAGATAAGAGATTTATTTTTTTGAAAATCATGTGCAATTGCGCTTGAATTACGGTATTAGAAATGTAGCGGATATAATTTGAAATGTCGAGTAATTCTATAAATGGAGATAGTAATTGATTCATAGTAATTCGATGAATTGAGATAAGCGATTGACGGCTCGCAACATTTAACTTACTCATCTGTACCTTATCATCACATTTTTTGTATGATATTCCAGAAATTTTTGAAAAAGACAATTTTTATCGAAAATATTTTATAGTTTATAATTGCAAAGTGAATATTGAAATAGAAATAGCCAGAGATGTAGATAATCTTTGTCTCTCTGTACTGTAATGTACAGTAATTAGATGAATCCGACATCTTCTGGTTTACTTTATGACCTACTTGACAAGCATATCAGCCTGTTTAGCCCATAAGGTAAGTTTTAAAGCAAAATATGTTATGAATATGATGAATAATAATAATAAGTTTATTTATGGATGTCAATTTGTTCCCGAGGACTAAAACTTTCGTTAATAATTGCAAATTAATTTGGGAGATCTCGAGTCGTTCGTCCCCAAGCCATTTCGACCCTACTGTAGCCTAGTCTCAATTTTTAGACTGCATAACCGACATATTTTACAATTTGATATTACACAGATGTTTGCCTTTACAGGGAAAACCAGCATATACGCCTACAATTTGTTGGTCTATTCACGTCTCTACAAAATGGGGCACATTTTTAAATATTTCAGAATAATTTTATTTTATCTTTCATGTTTATACATTAAGTTATTCAATGAATAAAGGGATTCTATGAAAGATTAGAAGAAAAGAATGATTTAACCCTCAATATGAGCAATAGGGCTGTTAAGTTTAGCCTCTGCAAATACTGCAGGTCTTGTGTAATTGAGAAATTAGAGGTAGAAGCACTGTCCTATTATTTCTGACTAAACTCTTATTGATTGCCTATTGATTCTTCATGCCCACAAATGACAAACAAGCATCATTGTCATTTTTTTATTTTACCCTCACCACCCACCTAGTGATTTCCCCTTTTTTAAAGGCTGTTTAACCTAGCCCAAAATAGATATATTTTCCCTTAAAATGCTAATTTTTCCCCTAAAACCCCTGTGTCGGTGGCACGAAATACCCAAATATACACAAATACACCCAAATATACCCAAATATATCAATTTTCATATTTGTTTGTATAAAATACAAATTATAATGAGAAAATGAATTTATATTTAAAAAATAGTATGACTAAGCCGACTATAACTTTCATTCATTCCGTTGAAATGGGCAGTTCAGATGCTGTAAGAAAATAAACTTGCGATATTGGCTTATCTATGTTCATTAATGAACGGCCCTTGATGAATATATTTTTGCAATATAAGATAAAGATATGACAATATTTGTTGTCTACATTAAAATTTTAGTGTATAATTTCATTCAACTTTCATACAAATGACCATCGTATTATTTAAAAAAATAATAATACATGTATATCTTTAAAGGAGTATACTGTTGATTCTATTTGGGTATATTTTGGTTTAAAACATAATGGTAGGAAAATATATATTTGGGTTTATTACCCTTCCAGATTTTTTCCGCCTTTTTGATTTGACATTGATCACCCGAAAGAAATTGATATAACCGAGCCAGACGAGTAATATACACACTAAATTTCCCAGTTGGGTACCCAACGTTGTAAACGACATGCGCTGAGGTGATGCGCGTACGGTTCGATTTTAAGCGGTGTAAATTTCGATTTACAAGCACTTTTTAACTGTCAAATGATAAATAATTACCAAAGTAGAGTAATAATAAAAATTCCCATCAGTATTAAAAACAAATATTACCTTGTGAAAGCTTAATATTAATTACAAAAAAGTGCTTTCAATAGACTACTCCTTTTCTCTTGTTCACATTCGTTAGGTACGGGGAAAATACGTCATGTATTTATGTGACGTCATGTTGTGATGAAGAGGTACCCTAAAGGGAATCTTATCTCAACGTTTCATTTGAAACAGCAATGCTTTTTTAAAAAATCGTCTAAACTCGGCAGGGGAAGGGTAATAAAATTATTTTTTTGGTTTTGGAGTGATATATGTGGATATATTACCTGCCAAGATAAAATGTCACCCTTGCCTAACGGCTCGGGTGATACAAAATTTTGCCATGTAATATATCCACATATATCACTCCAAAACCAAAATAACATATACTGCTTGATCAATCGTAGTGAAAGTGTATTTACCCAAATACACCCAAAATATTGCCCAAATATACTAAAAATGAATGTTTATACTAAAAAGGTGCTGTTTTAATTTTGAATAACAATATACAGCATGTAATAATAAATATCATAATAAAATGATCAGAACATTTTCTACTTTAGCGGTAATAATGTGGAGTAATATGAAGAAATATTATTATCATAAATTTTCACTCATTACATGTTGTATAGTGTACACGTATATATATACATTGCATATATAGATAGATAAACATTATTCATACAAAGGTACATCAGTACACAGTAATAATACAATCAGCAGTTACATAACATCAATGGCATGATATAGCATGGTAAACATACAATAGGTCTATTAAAAAGTCAATACTTATTCATCATGCCATATCTAGTCTATTATATATGTTATACATATAAAATGTTTATGATAACATCAATGACATGATATAAGCATGATATATAATTATGAAATAGTTATATTACAAAGTCGATACTTATTCATCATAACTTATCTAATATATAATATATATGACACAGTGAGAGGACAAGGTTAACGTTGATACAATGCACTGTCTCTTTTATGAAAACTTTTGCAAACAAATATTGCTAAATTTTTAACAATCCAAATATTTTCAGAATCAAATAGTTCTCTAAATTTAATTATTTTAGGTCTCTTCCAAAATACACACACATATATATATATATACACACACTAAGAGAGTATTATTAGATAACTTTGAAGATGAAACCTCTAAATTGATATTTTCAGGGAAATAAAAGGTCATTACTCCAATATTCACTTGGAAAGGCTGGTACATGTAGCTAGAAAATGGTATAAGATTAAAGAAAGACAAGAAGATTATCACAAACAACAGGTACTTGTATAATATTTGATGTATATTTCACAAATCAAACTGTATTCCAAAAAATATTCATGAAAACATATACCTTTTTACCAGTGTTACCACGGGCCAGATTACCAGACCCATTTCCAGTGGCAAATAATGCCAAATGTGCTTATTTTTTCCAAGTTTAGAAAAAAAAAATCATAATCTAGTCAAATTCCCGTTATCAAAGCTGACAATTTTTCTTCTTTCCATTTCAATCCAATATGGTACCAGACAGATGATGTTAAAAAAACCATTTCATTGTCAATTTTTATGTACTTTTTATGCTTTGCATGATATACAATTTGATGGATTAACTTTGTACATGGTTCTGAATATTTTTCCCAATCAAGATGCAAAATTCCCTAACCTGTGCTAGGAATTTTTCCCAATATGTCTAGGAAAAGGCTATAAACTGAAAATGTTTAGTTTGCATTCCTAATCTACATACTGGAATAGTCCAAGACTTGTTCATACATAGTGCCGCCTAAAATAAAAGAGTGTCAGTGCATGCTCACAGTTTATTATAGTGTTAGTTTAGAACATACTTTAAAATTTCTGTCAATTGCAATAAAATACTGCCTATGACAGTCTTTTTCCTTTGCTGAAAATGATCACTTACATAAATTATCATAGTATAGTTTTTTAAGGTCGTACAAATCAAATATACAGGGCATTACAAGGAACTTCAAAATTTACAATACAGTTTTGTTGCCTTGAACAAGACCTCAATATGTATGCAAAATTTACAATACAGTTCATCCTTATGAACATTGTTTAAAGTTTCAAGATTGAAACAAATGAAAATATTCAATAGCAAAGCACAGCTGTGAAGTGATTGTTTCCCCACCAAATGATTTAAATATGTATTAAAATGTTTCCTTACCCTTTGATTGGCCTTTTTTCTGCTTAGTGTGTCTAATTGCTAAATTGACAGGCTGTTTTTAAAGTTTGAAGGGATTATCTTTGAAACATTCATTTTGGTTATTAAACTTACCATAGTTTACATTTAGTTGGAGCCAATAAATGATTATACCTTTAAATTGTATGCAGTCTAAACAAAAATAATTGTATACTGTCTGAACAAATGGAACAGAAAAAATATCACAAAATGGAATTTAGTATAACTATGAGTATTTATTTAAGAAATTGTATTTCAAATATATTAAAATAGTGTTATTGAAAGTCATTTTGTATGACAGACACACAAAGGTGGAAATGTTTCACTGTCAAGCAAATGAAGATTAGCATCACAGTCTGTGGGAATCTCCAGTTTCCAGATGTAGTGATCATAATTGCATAGGCACCATGAACACTTGGAACTAGTTGGACTATTTTAGAGGGGTAGTCTGAGTTAGCACTTCAGTTGAATCCCATGTCAATTGTAAAGGGCCAGTCATGAACATTGTGTTGAAGGACAATGTTAAATCTAGTTGTTTTGGCTTCAAACAAAACCATGACACTTACCCAGCAGTGATAAATTAAATCAATTGTGATATTTTGACCGATTTCCCCAAAAGTTTCCATGTATTGAAGCTCCTGGGATTTGTGTAACATATGACTGCACATTCCAAAATTTATTAAAATATTGTGTAATGTTTAGCAATGTTGTGTAAATACATTCAGAGCTAGCATACCTCATAAGTTATAACATGTATCTTAGCTTGCCTGGTTTAATGAAAAGTAATAAACCTGAGAATTGAAACTAGAATAAATTGTTGTTATTAGTCCCCTTCTGTTTTCAGCAAGAGGGAACTAAAGGCTGACCCCTTTCTGTATGTCAATGAAATCTGAATTCTGATATTACTCAAAAGGTACAAAAGCAAAGTCCAGAGAAATACTGGAAAAAAATGATGGAATTTGATCAAAATTTTACAAAGCGAAAACATTCAAGTGAAAGGAAGTGTATTTTCAAAGAACCATAATTTTTCCTAGGATAATTTTACAATTATCATCTCTTATTATACATCAATATTAAAAATATTGGTTGTCTGGAGTAAATCTTTTCAATTATATCTCACCCAAGTAGAGACTAGTGAGCAAAAGTGCTGTGTCAAATAACCAAAATTCTACATTACTTAGTTTTTGAATTATCTCCATTTTTATATTATTTCATGATACTTGTTCAGAGAAAGGATTAAAATATTAAAGGAATTTGATCGAAACTTCATACAGTGAAAGAGATTAGCATGAGAAGTGCAGTAAACACTTTAAAGCTATCATAAGTTCTAATGACATGGCCACATTCATATAATGTGATGCAAATATATTGACTATTTGACTGTTTTCTTGATACTGATACAGAAAATTTAATATATTTATATCACAATTGATCAATTTTTCATAGCTTTGTCTCCCTTTATTATGTCATGTATTAAAATAGTCGAGCTTACAGTTTCGAGCTCTTATTTCACTAGTTGCTCTCGTCAAAAAGGGCCAATAACGGTTTGTGATGGACCTTCACGCACATGTAACGTAAATATTATATTTGAACATGTGTGTCATAGAATAATTGTATCAACTACTGTTCATTTACTGAATTGTGCACTTTATATTTATCAACCGGCAACACCCTTCACTCGTTGAATTATCTGCACCCGAAATAGTAAAAAATGATTATTTTGATCCTTCAAGTACGTCCCAACTGCAGTGCATTCAGCACTTTGATTGTATTTGAAGTGATAAAGTTCTTTTAAAATATAAACAAATTAAAGTGTGAAATAAAAAAGGTTATCAATATTTCTGAGTAGATTACAGAGTCTATTGGACTCGTCCTCCGGTTCAAAACCTATATTAGTCCCGGCTAGCGCAACGTCCAATATAGGAACTCGTACAATAGAATACAGTATTGTACTCAACAATGTATTATAACATCAAAATATAGCATCTTGTTTTTACTTGGAACATTGTTTAAGGTTTTTTTCCTCTATAAGAAGGTAAAAATGTGTTTTATAATATCTTGATTATGGATTTACAACAGATTGGAAAGTAGTTATCGCATGAAGAAGCGTAAAATATAAAATAAATAGTTTGTCATTAAAGTAGCAAAATATAAACAAAATGCTTAATCACTGTTTGTATCCATAAAGCTAAATAAAAGGTTGGAAACCGAAAGAGTGATGTTTTGCACAGTAAGTTTTCAACTTCATTTAAAATATTTAAGGAGTATTAACATAGACCTCACATAACACCATACTTGATTTAGATTCGTGCTTGATTTTTAGAAACTTTCCGAAGATTGTATTTGTACACTCGATTGTTATGCTAAAGGGCGTCTTGTTGATAGCAGGACCAAAGTATGATCCACATTTTGTTCCCACATCATTTATGACATCATCACGACTGCCAGCAACGGTCACTGTGTAATTTGTCACGGTGTTATCTGAAACATTCATATTTTAAAATAAATCGTTGTTTAATTTAAATTAATGTTGTTTTTTTTAAAAATCAGACACTCTTCTTTATGAATTTTACTTTTTAGTTGATTCTAAAGTCATGTTATCAGATAATTAAATTGAACATCGGGTTTGATGTTATCTCTCAAAATTATGACAATAATTTTAATTCTTGCTTATGACTTTCTTTTTTTTTGGTTAAGCTTGTAAATGTGCTTGTCAAATTAACATTTGAATATTTTAGACATATGAATCTACATTTTGGAACAGGCTAGGATAAAATCAGTGAACTTTATCGCGGAGTTTAAAGTTGAAACTTGCTTCATGTGCTTTTTAGATACTTCAATATATTCTTTTAATGCATTGTGTTCAATATACTTTCTCATCATACAAGAAATTATTGTAATTCGTATAAACTTTTAATGTCATAAAATCATATTATAAAATTATCAAAGTGCCAAAAAAAATCCATTGTCTATTATGAAAGAAAAAACAAACCAAAAAAGAAACAAAAAACAAACAAAAAACAAAAGAACAAAAAAAAAATGGAATCAATTCATCTTTGACTCGTTTCTAAACAAAAATGAATATCGATATCTTACAACAGCAGTCTCTTCGTGAATTTATTTGTACTGATTTTACAGGACCCGGAGTTCCAAACTCAACAGCCCAGTATGAGTAACTAGATTTAGTGTGGGCACAGTTGTGTATCGATTGGACATTTCCGTCTAAAGCCTTTTCTGCGATCAGATGAACACCAACATCGACAAATGTAGAGGACTGCCATGCTTCAGCTCCTTGTAAAAGATTTATTCCTGTGAATACAACAATATATTTTGTCGATGATTTGTGCATTCACAAAGGCGGGCACGTACCAAGGGGAAGAGAGAAGAAAGATGCTTATTCTTTAATAGAATAAATTTATATTTATAGGCGGTGCTGGGCCGTATTATCATACACCAACAGGGAGTTATGGAAACAGTTATAACATCATATAAGATTACGTCACTTATCATAAATGATCTAAACACGAGAAATGCCAATTTTTGAGGAGTTTTTTTTTTCGACATAAAAGTTCACGAACTGACTATATACTGTTAATGATATAGAATGTCAGATAAATAAACATTTGTTCAGTTATAACGAAAGTTCTAAGTACGTTTCTCGAATTCTTCCCATTGTTGGTTTGAGTGATATTTTGCATTATTTTCTTTAATTTTCTCTTTTTTAAAGTGAATGTTTTAAAAGCAATATATAAACAGCATTAAACTATTAAATCGAAAATACAAACCGTATCACTATTTTATTATACTTTTAAAAACTATGCAGTGACGTTTAATTTTATCCCGTTATCCAAAACTTACGAATTCCTTGTTTTTCGACAGAAATAGTAGTGTAAAATTTTAACCATTATTAGTTGAAATAAAACATTTTCAGTATCCTTTGAATTTGTGTATATGTTGCATTTAATAGCATTCGATTATCAAACGCTTCAGGGAACATATAGAGTGCCTACCTACCTACCTACCTACCTACCTACCTACCTACCTACCTACCTACCTACCTACCTACCTACCTACCTACCCATATCCTACCTACCTACCTACATACCTACCTACCTATCTACCTCCCTCCCTAATGTTTCAATGATGTCCCCTGAAACACAAACACATTTTTGACCTAATGCGAAAGTCAATCTCTTACCAAAGTTTCTCCGAAAGAAAATTTTCCATCCGTTGTTAGGTAATCCTGACGTTGTATTATCTAACGGATAAGGATAATAATCTGTGAGCTCACACTGTTTATTTACTTCATGAAAATTTACAGACAGACATCCGAACATACTATCACAAAGAGCAACACATTTGTTGATGGAACTATCATTAAAGCTAGATAGGGGATTCCCATTACTTTCATTGCTGGCATTCATTTCATAAACAAAGGATTGTTAATCCAGCAATAATTTGAAAAATGTTGAAATACAGAAAAAAATGTTTAAGTATCTTCATTTTTGTGACATACACAAATCTAAATGTCCAAATCTTAATATAAAATTCAGCTTCGAAATGACACTAGATGATTGTTTATGGCTAATGATTGATATTTTAACAAACCCCTTCTTTCAAGTGAACCCGAAGCGAATACGCTGTCGGTACCTGTGTGCAAAGGAATAAGTGATAAATCAAAATTTGCATAAAGATTACCCGGCAGATCAATCTTACTGTAGCTTAGATTTACATGCAAAGAATACCGTAAGTAGATCTAACCTTAAATCACCGTATTTGTCTCGCCACCACATCATTCAGAATTATATATAAGACTAATGCAAAGCTTTTAAAAACTTATTTACGGCCTCATATTTTTAAAGAAGAGCAATGACTTATCATGCCAGAGAACTCCAAATCACCATAGGCACAAAATGGTTTTCAATTTATTTGCAATTTTTAAATATTGATTGACCGCGCTCGATATACATCGGAAACTAGTTCAAATGTTGCTTATATTGAGGTTGAAGAGGTTAAAATGATCATTATTGTGACAATATATATACAAATATTTAAATAAACAAATACACTTGTGATGATTTAAACATATTTGATTACATGTGCTTTACATAAGTACATGACTGTTGAACAATGGTTAAACTTTACTTTGAAATGCAGGAACCCTATGATATAGAGACGAATGGTTAATAATAAAAAGGAATAACCATTGCAGGGTGGCGAATCTATGTGTCTTATTAGGAAAAATGCACGACAAAAATGATAAAATACCACCGATTTAGGCTGGTATTGTTTTTGTATCCATTTTTGATTCCGAATGAATTTTTTTCAAATAAAGTGCATAAACCCCTATATTTCAGAACAACACTTGCACAGGATTGTACCGAATTTGTGTGAAGTCTAAATTTTCTACAATAATGACCCAACTGATTCAGTTGATGAAATGATCCGGACTAATCGGTTGAAGCAGTTTGGGAAAGATAGCGAAGAAAGTCTATTCATTATTTTAAAAAAGATGTTTAGAAATATCCTAGTTGAATCAAGCTATACTGTATAATCTATTTCCCCGCCGTGTGTGTTGGTTGTCTAAAAGTCCCGTTGGTTCGAAACCTTGATTGTTATTAATTTGACAAACGAATAACAAATATGATCGTTTTAAGATTAGGACGGGACTTCATTTTGTGCTGAACACGTCCCTTCAAAATATTATAAAACGAAAATGATGCTGAGAAAATATGAAAACACCTCGATAACTACATAGAAAGCTCTGTGATGTACTAAAGCAGAGAAAAAAGTATGAAATATTAATCAAGGGAATAAAACCATATGACATAGGAAACATATCCTAAGCTAAACATATATAGCTATTTTTTTCATAGCTTGTCATGTTCTTCCCAGTGGTCTTTATATGCTGTATGCCATATATGACACCATTTGCTATTTCATCAACTAATTTTTACATTGTTTGCAATATAAATCAAAGTACTGAAAGCACTGGATGCGACAGACATGAATAGGGAATTGCATAAATGTTGTCAAAAAAGGATCAAACATCATCATGTGGCACCAAGATAATTCTATAGTAACACATTGAGTTTTATGCTTGCAACAGGGTAAAACACCGGAATTTTCAAAACAGGGTCGTTAAAATAGAATGGTCTCGAAACGTGCAATGTAAAACCCTTCTAGCTACAAACAGGTTCTTTCAAATAGAAAGACCCTTTTTAAGGTGACTATATCTATTAGATTTTCTCTCATAATGCCTGGCTTAAAAGCTAGTAACTAAATCAAATTTAAGTAATTAATAAACAACCATACTGACTGAAATTACTTAATATATAAATTTAACTGGTCATTTTCTAGTTGTCTGTGTGATGTTTTGTCATTTAGAAAATTCCGGCGTTTTGTGACAAACATAAGAATAAGATTGTCAATGATTTTCTTTTTGAATGATTGCTTTTCAAGCTTTAGAACAGTAGCGAATGCATTCTATCCAGATTTATTGATTCTTTTTTATTAAGCAACATAAACAAACTTCCAAAGAACCAGTGAAGGATATAAGATTATAAACATTCCTGACCATGTTGCAATGACTTTTATTACATAATATTTGCAACAGACAATAATAAGATAATTTGGATTCTTATGATTATGAAAATAAACTTTTTCTAGTAGCTTATTTTATAAATAAATCGATTTGTATATATAAGGACCTCTGGGCCGTAACATATTATCAACAGCGTGCATATGTTGTATATACAAGCGGCACTTGACTGTTATATCATAAATCATCAGGGTGCATATTAAAGAGTCTGATAACGTCACTTTTGTTAGCTGTCAAAATATTTATGATCCGATCATCCTAGGGATTTTATTGACTGATTTGATACTCCAGGTTTACTACCAACTGACAGTGAAGTACATGTTGTCAAATATGCAAAATTATAATTCAGTTAATAACGAATTTTGTGTATGGTTTTCACAACTTGTTTTTTTTAGTGAAATCTTTTAAATAGTTTAAACAGAATATGAATTACATAAAAATATCAAGTTAAAGATATCAGTTTATCAGCTTTCAAAAAATATGTAGTGCATTCAAATGGCGTGATGTACGATTTTCGAGAGTGCCGACACAAATATTATACAAGTACATTCAAAAGAATAGTTACTTTAATGTTCGAAATAACACAGATTTATATTATTGTTTTTGATCAAAATAATATTTATTCAACTAGCATCTTGCTATTTATATTACGCAGACCTTTTTCGAAACTACGGAATACTAACATTTTTGAAACTGACAATAGGTTTTGGGTACTGTGTATTGGCAAGTCATAGATTTTTTTACAGATTGTTTTGATGAAAATCGAAAACTATCTTAATATATTTTACCTACTCCATAGCATTGTAAGTATCATCTTTTGTTTAAAAACTATATTTTTTTCTCACAAATAATTTCTATTGATTTTTTTCACAGATTTATTGAATGAAAATGAATAAATGCAGTTGAGATTAATTTATTTGAATAGTGTTTGGTCCTGGAAGTTTATTATAAATTGGCATGCCTTCCTTAAGTGGTGAAGGATACTAAAGCTTGGTGTGGACGGTGAGCGCAGGATGAACTATTTGCAAAGGTTAAAGGAAATATTTACATGTAAAATATGATAGACAAGATCAACAAGAAAAGACGGTGTTTTCAATGAACGCAAGTTTGAACATTATCTAAATATTATATGCCATTAAGGGAAAAATATACGTCATTTACACGACTCTGAAGGAGAGAATGCGGGTGTTTGAAACTTTTTTTCTAATAAGTCCAATAAGTCCAGTTACAAACGCTAAACCCGTTTAGTAAGTTTGAAGGTGAAGGAAAAGAAAATTGCAAGCAACGTTCATAAATTGTTATTGCTTATTGTCAGTGTATGGTATGGATACCAAATTGATTCTTTATATTTTATAGAGAATTAATGGCAGCACAAGCAGAACATGGGCGAAAAATGAGCAAATTTCTAATGGCCAAGGTGAGTGACATGGATGTTGAAGACACGGACATAGGCCGCATAAGAATAAAACTTTCTCGACTTATGGCAAACAAAATATCGGGAAATCCTGCATTCAAACGCGAAGTCAAAAGTAATAAACCAACAAGGTAATGCAAGATTTAACGAAAAGTTGAGCCAAAATCTTGTAGAGAGAATGAGGGGTTCCTTTTCACATTTTGTTAATAAAGAAAATCTTACACGATCTGGGTCAATCACGGGAGCGCAACTTACGTTGTCCGATAAAATAAAACAGTGGAAACATATAAACTGAAAATGTTTTCTTGAAAGAAAACCAATCAACAAAGATAACCAACTAAAGATAGTTAAAACATATATACAAGTCTGAACAGGTGCACGTTCTATTCACAGCAATCAAATTTACCCACCTCGCTAACTATTTACAATTCTAACACGACTGCCTCTATCCCTTTTGAACACTATAGGACCGATTTTATGTGCTAGGGGGGCATTGAAGATTTTGCACTTTTTTCATTATCCCTCATGTTCAGACTGAAAAAAAACCGCGTCTGCAACTTGCATGTAATTTTGCTGTTTTCGAGGGATCTCTTTGTTTCAAGATATTTATTATGCAATAAAATAAAAAGTTAACGTTCTATATATATTTAGACATCTGCCGTTACCATTAAAGATGTGACGTAATCACTAAAAATGCAACGCGAGGAATATAAGTAACGACACAAATATTATAATAAGTTATACTTAACATGTATAATTTTACACACAAGGGCAACAAACAAAATAAATTTTGACTTTTAAAAACTAAGGCTATCGAACAATGATATAAAACTGACACAAATCACTTTGTCGTACAAAATCTTACATAGAACATGATATTTTTGCACCTTTCAATTTCATCAAAATACTAATTATCATGTGAATGTATTGCTTTGCTGACACAAACGTTTAGTATCAAGTCATATGAAAGAAGCTAGATGTGAATACTTCGCCATTACCAAAAAATATCAATAAACATCGCGACAGTTTCTGTTTTTATTTTTACAAGGACCATGAAAGAAAAACGACATTACAATATATTAACATTAAAGCATCAGAGTAACAAAAAAGATACAATTAAATATGTAAGAAAACACACTAATTTATATCATACGTTTGAATATCATTATAGAATAATATTGGTATTGCATGACTTCATTGAATGAACTTAATTTGCATCACATTACATAAGAGGAACTGAAATTTGTTGATATCAAGAAATGATATCTATCACTGCACGAGTTATATAATAATGTCTTAAAAATTAAGGGCTGAAAATCAAAATAGAATAAAGTTTGGCGGCATGATAAAACAAAGTTCACATTGATTCTGTAGACACTTTGTCACACTTATGAAGTAAAGTTCTATTAAAATGTCAAAAAAATGATGATGTCAAATAAAGTGGTTATTATATATTTCTGACAACAATACAGATTTTATTAGACTCGTACATAGCTGCAAAATCTATATCAGAGACTAGAGCCTGCTCCAATATATGTTTGACATCTATATACTCGTGCAATAAAAAGCAGTATTGAACTCAACAATGTATAATAACATCAAAATATAACATCTTGTTTTTACTCTGAAATAAGAATATTTTTCCTCTATAAAAAGGCAAATTTGTGTTTTATAATATTTTGATTATGGATTAATAACAGATTAAATCAGATGAAGAAAAAAGTGTTAAATAAGAAATAATTTTGTCAATTAAGAAGCAAAACATTAAACATTTAAGCAAAAAAGCTAAAGAAAGTCGGAAACCGTAAAATAACATAAATAATAATAATAATAATAATAATAATAATAATAATAATAATAAATTAAATGATAATTATAACAATAATGATATAATCAAGAGCTGTCATGCATGTGACGAATACCCCCAAAAAGGTTTCTTAAGCAGGTATTATTAAAAGAAATGAAAATGAAAATAACTATTTGCTTAATATTGTTCTTGTGAAATGAAGTGCTATTTATAGCAAACTTTATACCTTAGGACAAGGGTCTTGGATGCGACATATCATCTTGATGTGGTAGACATTTAGCCACATTTATTTTAAAATCCTTCAAAACATGACAATGTTACAGTTTAGAAACTAATGTGTACATTCAAACTCTTCTTTTGAGCATAAGTACCTTCAAACTATTAGAGTAACATTGACCTTGGTGGTAGGGACATGGGTCTTACACACAACACGTCATCTTGATGTGGTTTGTGCCAAGTTATTTTAAAATCCCTCAATGTATAACAAAGTTACAGTCCAGACACGAATAAAGTGGGGACGCACAGACGGACAGACAGACGGTGCGATTTTTTGGGCATAACAACGTTGGAAATAATACAAATAGTAAAGAAAACTTTATTCGGTATTAATGAGTCTTCAATTAAATCACAAAGTTTTCTGTACTAGGATGTTTATTAGGGTCAGGTTTATCATATTATTAATGATTGATTGTGGAGAAGAATGCCATTAGCGAACAAGATCAATCAAACCTTTTCAATGTCTCGTTTTTGTGCATTTTAAAGAATTTCGTTTTCCCTATCTAACAAAGTATAAATTTGTTTGAAGTTCGTGAAGTTGTGCACAGTATGTTTTAAACATTTAAGGTGTATTAACGTAGACCTCACATAACGCCATCATTTCTGTAGATTCATGCTTGATTTTTAGAAACTTTCCGAAGATTGTATTTGTACAATTGATTGTTATGCTAAAAGGTTCCTTGTCTATAGCAGGACCAAAGTATGATCCACATTTTGTTCCCGCATCATTTATGACATCATCACGACTGTAAGCAACGGTCACTGTGAAATTTGTATGTCTTTCATCTGAAACATATTCATGTTTGTAATATATTGCTTGTATGATTTAAATCAATCTTTTTTAAAATAAATTAAAAGAAATACAAGATCACCTTTTTTGTTTTAACTTTTTAGTGACTCAAAGGTAATATTATTTGAAAGAATAGAATTAATCATCGGGTTTGATCGTATCCTAAAGATTCTTACAATTTTTTATCCTTGCTTTTGACTTTCCTTTGTTTTTTAAAGACAGGGAACTGTTACTTTGAAAAAATATCATTGTAGAAACTTTTTAACAGTTAAAGACTGTAGGGATGTGACACCAGCTGCCTATACAGACTAGAATTTCTAGCTCGAGTGTAACTGTTTGCGGCGGTAATGAGGTTCGGCCCTAAACTACCCGAGAGTTAGATTTACCTGTGTGTAACGTCAGCCGGTGTTTGATTCTCTTTCTTGCATCTTAAAAATTAATTATGTTTCGAAAAGAAATTAGGAAAACTGATATTTTCGTTTAGCATTTTATTTCTCATAGTGGCGTATAAATTTGTAACATGTAGCGGAAAAATGACGTTATCCAAGAACGCATTTTATTGATAATAGGCG
The DNA here is from genome assembly GCF_026571515.1 of Ruditapes philippinarum. Lineage (NCBI taxonomy): Eukaryota > Metazoa > Mollusca > Bivalvia > Venerida > Veneridae > Ruditapes > Ruditapes philippinarum. Next base: position 47,281 of record NW_026859515.1, read on the forward strand.
TGTCCGAATGACGTCATTTAAGACTAGCTACTTATAAATTCAAATGAATTTAATGAGATGTTATAATGTTATGTTACAAAATTCTCTGAAATAACCTTAGCGGTCCGACGTCTATTGTGAAAAAGAGGGATGGAATTAAATTAATTAATCTTTAAAACTCGTTTACTGATAAAATGAATATTAATATCTTACAACAACAGTCTCTTCGTAACATTATTTGTACTGATTTTACAGGACCCGGAGTTCCAAACTCAACAGCCCAGTATGAGAAACCATTATAAGTGTGGGCACAGTTGTGTATGCCTTCTACCTTTCCGTCTATAGCCTTGTCTGCGATCATATGCTTTTCACCTCCATCTAAATATGTAGTGGACTGCCATGCTTCAGCTCCTTGTAAAAGATTTATTCCTGTAAAAATAACAACAAAAAGAACATTTAATTTTTTTTAGATAGATTCTATGGAATATCATTTATAAAGTATACCTCATGCTTATACGAATGCCATTATTTTTTTGTAAAGTTTAGTGAAGAAAATGAAGAGGAATGTTTGTTTAGACAAATTCGTGGAATGAAGATTAAAGGTTTTAACGTCCGATTTGCGACAAATTGTGTTTCAAATGTCGGACTTAATCCCTTTGCTTTTTACTTGGCACGAAGTAAACATACTTGTGTAAATCAATTGCCACAATTGATCTTTGTAGTAAACTTTTATACGTTATACTTTAACCACTTTTTAAGAAATGAACCAGTTGATTTAAATTTTTTCTGAAAAATTCCGATTGCCTTAGTTTATTTGCAAGTAGAATTTCTGTTTAACAGTTTCTGAAAAAAAAAACTAAACAAATATTCTCTTCGTCGGTCGTAGTTGACAGTTTCACATCTGTCACTTCTCGTTGCATTGGCTTAAGCGTTCACTTATTAAAATGTACTTAAAATTCTTTAGAAACTTCTTAAATGTTGTCACACGAATGCACTTTCACAAAAAAAAAATACAATGTGCCTATAATAATTTATTTAAAAAATTACTGAGACATTTATGAAAAGCTTAATGAAACTCCCTGTTTCAGAAAATTTGAAAATTTGCATAAATAGTTCAATAAAATCGATCAAAAGAGTTCGACTACAATTAAAGTTATACATGCATATAATACGAAATGTGGAGAATTTAATGCCAACTCCCAACTCTCAATATATTTTTTTATCAAAACGACCTTATTTCTTAATTTCCAAAAGTAAACAAATGGATAGATTGATAATTACAGATGCTTTACGAAAATGCAATTCAACAGCTCTTACAACGATGGGTATGGCTCAAATGCAAAACAGACTCCCTTTAGATTGACGCATTATTAAATTTTAATGTTAGCATGGATACACATGAAATCAGACAGTTGCACAGTCTTTTATTTGTTACTGAGAAATAAAAAATATTGTCTATCCATTTGATGGAAATGTACATAAAATGTTTAGCATCAAATAATAAATTATCAAAATTGCGCTGTTAAATGTTTTATATACTTCTATTTTTATTGACGACTCGCAAAATAAATCGGGTCATTCCGCAGTAAATCATATGTCTTATCCAAAATCATATAAAACTAGGCTACTTTGCAGGCGATTAGTACTGCAAAGCACTGTTTGTTCCAACAGAGGGCGCCACCGCTGAAGTCACCGTCTTTACTAGCGGCTCGAGCACCCTAAAACTGTTTCTTTTCGTCTCTGTTACATTTTAGGGCCACTCACTGTTGTTTCAGTCAGGAAATCGGCAGTTTACTTTAAACAAAGCCTTGAACGTATTCTCGGATTTAAAAAATTCACGCGAACTTTCCATCTTAAACGTTGCAGTGGATCTTCAATCTGTGCCTTCTCAACGACGTGAATGTACCGAGGGGAAAGAGGAGAGCTTTTTAATTCTTTAATAGAAACACACTTTTATCTATAAGGGTTGCTGGGCCGTATCATCATTAATCACCAAGGTCAATATGAAATGAGTTATAACATTACAGATGATTACGTCACTTATCATAGCTGACCCTTACAGGAGTTTGTTCGTTAAAGGTTCGAAGGTACGAACATACCAGCAACTGTTATTTACATACGATGTCGTAGGACTGGACATTTTTCGAATTCTTCCATTGTACGTTTGAGTGGTATTTTGTATTTTTATTTCCTTTCTTTATAAGAATAACAATACACACATAAAACATTTAAAATGAAAACGTTATACTTTTATTATACTTTAAAGAAATATGCAGTGAAGTTTAATTATAAAATTTGACCTGCTTGCTTTCAAAACAAATAGTAAAATATAATTTTTAATCATTATAATATTTTTATTTATTAAAACTTTTCGAAATGAATATAGATCTATGTTTTTGTCTCGTTAACACACTTTCTCCCAAAGAAGTTTTGCAAGTCCGGAAATATTGTATTTTATGTAAAATCATTAAGAAAATATCCTTACTTTCATAATTACTATTGTATTAAACTATTTTTACTATTTTTGTTATTCTTGCTGATAACTTTAATGTCCTTAAATCAGAAAATGTTGCTGTAAAAAAAACAAAGAAATATTGAAAAAGAATACTTTATAACATGTACGTTATACAAACAAGTTGAAATAATAATAATAATAATAATAATAACGAAAATAACGAAACGGAATCTTCATAGTTTACTAACATTTTTATATTACGGTGTAGACAGCAGAGAAATAGGAATGAAAAAATAAATCCCTCACCAAAATTCCTCCGAAAATAGATTTTACATCCGTTGTTAGGTATTCCTGGTATTGTATTATCTAACGGATAATAATCTGTGAGCTCACACTGTTTATTTACTTCATGGAAATTCACAGACAGACATCCGAACATACTGTCACAAAGAGCAACACATTTGTTAATGAAACTATCATTAAAGCTAGATATGGGATTCCCATTACTTTCATAACTGGCGTACATTTCATAAACAATGGATTTTGTTAATTCTGCAGAAATGTGAAAGAAATTAAAAGACAGGTAAAATGCTCTAGAATCTTCATTTTTGTGAAGGACACAAATCTAAATCTCCAAATCTAAATGAAAAATTTAGTTTTGGAAATGACCATTGAAGATTTTTAATTGTTTAACAAATCGTTTCTTTCAAGAGAATGAGAAGCAAATATACTGCCGGTACTCGAATGAATACGAATGAATAATGAATAAAAAATTTGCATAAAGTATTCCCGACAGATATACATTTAACAAGAGAAATATTGAAAAAAGGTGGCAAATTGTTTTTTATGTTATCTGATGTCGGTCGACCATAAAAGGTCACTTTGTTAATGTGTTATGTTTTATCTCGGTAAATCTAAAATTTGAGATTTTTACAAGAATATTTTTCAGGCGAATTCTGCCTGAGAGCGGTTTGATGATTGTAAAATTAACAGGAAAGAACAGAATATTAAAACGATTCTCATTGGTCATTTTAAAATTACAAATTAAATCAGGGAATCTTATCGGTCATTCCAAAATAATTATAATAATCTAAAGGATCTTTCTGAAACGTATACACGTCCGATTTGTAAAATAATCTTAAGAAGTATTAGAAACAAATGTTCTAGTTAAAATTCTCGGATATTTGAAATCTGTGAACATTCTCCCAATAAACAATTTAACAATTTATACGGCTTTAAAATTTTTTCTTTTTTTTCTCTGGTGAAAACATTATTTTTTATTAAACATAAGAATATACCAAGTTGAAAATGACATTTTATAAGTTTTGTCCAAACTAACGAGATGCCAATAACGCCCGCGATCCAGGAAAAACATATGCATACCGAAATACATCAATTGTCTGGTACATTTAGTAGATTATGTTTAGTGTTCATGATATACCGGTATCATTAATAATGATGATTGATGTAATCAATCGATTTTAATTAAAAGAAATCGATAAATGTTTGCATATTGATTTAGCATAAATAGTGCGTACAGTGTATATGAATACGTATGTGTAAGGTACAGCGGTTACGGAAACACTACAGTTCCATTTGGAAATATTTTTGCAGTGTTTCCTAAACCTAAAAATACGAAAAAAGAACAGCTTAAAATAACCTATGATAATAAAAGAAGTTTTATCTCTTCCGATTATCTTTTTTAAAGATTATTTAGTAAAATCATTCAGAATTATATATAAGACTAATGCAAAGCTTTTTAAAACCTGTTTACGACCACATATATTTAGAATAGAAAAATACTTAATCAAAGTACTTCCGTTCAACATGTTATTTTCGATTTTGCTCACTACTGTGTTGGAGCACTATCTCATGATTTTTTTCGCTGATTTTTATATCTTTCATTTATGTTCATTTATAAATCGGTGTGAAGAGATGAATAAGATGTTTTAAAGTACATTTCGGCGGGTAAAAAGGGGATACTGATTACTAGCGATTCCGTATTGAAGCGCCTCGTCCGAAATGTACTTAAATACGGTATTTCATGCGGGGCTCCAATACTTTTATGTCACATGTTTTGTTTTACAGCTTATTGCCAATAGTAATCATGAGTGTCATAATAATTCTTTTCCTTCAATCGGCCGTTAACTGCCTAGAATGACGTTGACTTCCTGTGTGAATCCAAGAGAAAAACTGAGTATTCTTCCCCCTAACCAGTTGCTCAACCTGCTGATCGTTCAGCACGGCATTATTGTTGTGCTTGTGGTATTTTGGTTCTTTCTATTCGGCATCTTTCTTGTTGGGTGGTTCCAATATTCCTAAATTGAATACTGTTGAATCACCCTTAGGATATGTGGCCTGCTTTTTAAATTTGTCTTTTGACGTCATATCTGTGATATGCAGGCTTCATAACCTCAGATCCCCTTTCAAATTTCCATCTTTTTTTTCCCGCCCATTGGTTTCTCGTTTCGGGCACATGCATTTTGTTACTTGGGGACCATATGCCGCTTTTCATGAAACGGCACTTACGTGTCACATTGAAGGTTCCATGATAATCGCTATATGAACACATCTACGGATGTTTCAAAATTATACCAGTTCATGTTAAATGTTGAATTCTGCTTAAGCCGGTGCTAGGGGGGCGTGGATGGTAGTTTGCATTTGACAGTACTGTCCATGAACAGACTCAATCAAACCGAGCCTGCAACATTTTCAATTTTGCCGTGTTTGGCTTTCTTTAGGGATTCTTTTTTCTCTCTATCTTACAATACACCGTAAACTCTTTCCTCCCCCGATAGCCATCTTCGAAATTTGAAATATATAGAAATTTTGCCCCCAAAGATTTTCATCATTTATGTATTTTCACTTTTTGTATAAATGTATTCCATTGATATTCATTTAAAACTGCATTTCATAAATATGTTGAAATATTTTTGCCGTCGGTCTAAAAACAGAGCGGTTAGCTCTTTTATTAACCCTTTTAAAAGCATTGTTGTAAATCATAACAAATACTGTCCAGAAATTATAATTTTAAAAAGAAATCAACACGGTAACACTTAAGTTTGTATGCAAATGAAGACTGTAATTTGCTCATGAGTGTGTATTCATAATGTATTTTGTCTCATTATTACACATACATTTTATACATATATACAAATATTCACATAAAACTTACAGACGACGATTCTTTTTTATTAGAATTTCAAGAGGCATTATTTCAATAAGAAACTTATTCCAGACTAGTACATTAAGACATGATTCATAAAGTACAATTTTAACTTATATAAACAGTTAGGTAACTTGTTTAAACAGAATATCAAAAGTAAGGTCACCATCAAAAAATAAAAAAAACTGCCCTAAAAGGAAAATGTAAAATACTGAGAAGTGTAAATCGGAGCCCAAACGCGCGTATAGAAAACATTTTTAAAATTATCATCCGAGATTAGGTCCTGCATGAACTGATTAGCAGTGATTACCTAAACCTATAGGTAAAATACATCATCATGTTTAAAGCGAAACATTAATTATTTACAAAGGAAATAAAAGACAAAGTTGCAGATTATTAATACAGATTTTGGCCCATTAAAGTATCATTTCAATTTTAATGAACAGAAATATTAATTGTTCATTTTTAGACATTCTTACAAATGCATTATTTCTGGTTTGAGTTTTATCAAGTCATATCTACATCGTTAGTAATTAAAAAAAATGTCTGGTTCTGCACATTTTGTTCTTTTTTATGTATTATTTGTAAAAAGTTACTATGTTTATAAACCTTTTAAATAACCGGCGCTTTTGTAGAAGCGGTCTGGAAAATCACTTACCGACCGCCGAACAGATAAATAATGATTTGTTCGGCAAATGTATTAGATATGCAAAAAAAAAAAAACAACAAAGAAGTAATTTAATGCAGTTTTGAACTGTTTTAAAACCGACAACGCCAAAGTTACTTTCAGTTCGTAAATAGTAGGTCATTCTCTTAAAATGAATGTTTCATCAGCAATATATATATCGCATTCAACTATTAAATTGAAAAAAAGTAAATCTATTTCATTTTACTTTTATAAAGTATGCAGGCACGTTTAATTCTATCCCGTCCGAATTGCTTGTCTTTCGTCACAAATAGTATTAAGTAATTTTTAAATATTATTAATTTCAGTATCTTTTGAATTTGTGTATATGTTGCATTTAATGACATTGGATTATCAAACGATTCAGGGGACATAAAAAGTTACTGTAGCTCACAGTCACACGGATATGTAAAAAATCCTTACCTACCTACCTTTTTTTCAATCATGTCCTCTGTACCACAAACAAATTTTTTGACCTAATGCGAAAATAAATTTCTTACCAAAGTTTCTCCGAAAATAAATTTTCCATCCGTTGTTTGGTATTCCTGACGTTGTATTATCTAACGGATAATAATCTGTTAGCTTGCATTGTTTATTTAATTCATGGAAATTCACAGACAGACATCCGAACATACTGTCACAAAGAGCAACACATTTGTTGATGGAACTATCATTAAAGCTAGATATGGGATTCCCATTACTTTCATTGCTGGCGTACATTTCATAAACAAAGGATTTTGTTAATCCAGCAATAATTTGAAAGAAGTTGAAAGACAGAAAAAAATGTTTAAGTATCTTCATTTTTGTGAAGTATACAAATCTAAATTTCCAAAACTAAATATAAAATTTATAGCCTTTTAAATGTTAATTGCTAACGTTTGATATTTTAACAAACACCTTCTTTCAAGTGAATCCGAAGCAAATATGCTGCCGGTACCCGTGTGCAAAGGAATAAATAATAAAAATTTGCATAAAGTATCCCCGGTAGATCAGTCCAACTATAGTTCAGATTTACATTCAGGGAATAAATTAAGTCACTATATTTTTCCGCCTTCATTGTGATTTTGGTTTTCTGAGAAAGCTATTTTTAGCCATCCAATCAAACAGGCGTTAGACGAAGTATCAAAATATCGCTGTCCGTGGAAGTGAAACAAATAGTTTGGTCTTGAAATCGTGGAATTTACCTATTCAGTCCTGGTTTTCTAGATTCGTTTTGCTTTCAAAATTGATAAAGCTTGCCGATGAATAACTGTTTGAAATGCCAAGAAAAGATGAACTCCTATTAGTGCCTATTCAGATCCTAATGCGTAGCGTAAATTAGTAGCTGATCTTAATCAGATTGCCCGAATGATATGCTTTCTTGTTGAAAACAATTAGGCAAATTGCTTTCTATTTTCACTGCAGTCGACGAAAATGCCAATTTGTTAATGTTTTATTTTCATGTTTTGTCACAGTATACCTAACATTTGAAATTTGTTTACGGGTTTATTTTTTTAGTCATAAGTCAAATCATTCAGAATTATATATGAGACTAATGCAAAGCTTTTAAAAGCTCCCAAATAAAAATACCTCGATAGTTTCATAACAAGGCGATAGTGCTAATCAATTTGATAATTTAAACACTAACTATGCTAAACTTCAGTAGAGAAAAATGTATTTTATGTTAATCAAGGACATAAAGCAATATAGCCAAAGCCGTACATTTTAGGTAGTCATTTCTTAGCTTGTCATCTTATTGGCAGTTGTCTTTGAATAATATATATCGAATATGGCATCATTTCTACATCGTTAGTTTTATAAAAAAAATGACTTGTTCTGCATATTTTGTTATTTTTTATGTATTGTTTGTGAAAAGTGCGTGCGTAAGGTTTATAGGGATCACGTTGTTTCCAGATTATTATAAACCTTTTATATGAAATGACTTACCGACCGCTTAATAGGTCAATAATTATCTGTTCGGCAAATGTCTCAGCAGGTATTCCGAAAAAAAAAAAACAAAAAAAAAAAGCAAAAGCAAAAAAGCAACAAAAACAATGAATTAATATTATGCGGTTTTGTTCTGTTTAATACAGACAACCCTAAAGTTAGGTAGTCTTTTTCAAGAAATCATGAAGCGCACTTTCTAGTTATTTTTTGTAAGTAAGGCTAAAAACTGTATGCGCTGATTCATTTTTTTTTTCAATTTCTTCTCGTTTCTGCCATTACTTTGCATAATTCGGAGTGACCTTTGCTCAGTCTTGTATATTTTCACTAATCTGCAACCCGACATATAAATGGCTAAAATTTGTGTATAATATATCAAACAAAAGTTGAAAAGTCTTGCTGAATTTCATCTTTAACATAAATAACTTTCAGTTATTCCGTGAAAGAATATTTATAAATATTACATTTTACTTCTTGTGTAAGACTCAAACTCAAACCCTATGGTGGCTAAGACAGAAAAATTGAACTGTTGGTTTAACTTAACCAGAAAATTATTATGTTTAAAGAACGCTGAGTTGTTAACTTATTTTTCAGGCTGATGGCTGTCATTGCTTTTCAAGTTTTCATAAAGCATTCGGCAGTTATTGCTCGTAGGATACTTAAATATGCCCAAATGTCATCATGAGCAGTTTTGCATGTGGAAGGAATGTTTTTTTTTCAGACTGTAAAAATGAAACAAAAAAATAAGAGACGATATTTGGTGATTGATAATTTGAATGAATAGACGTAAGTTTTCTTCCTTTTATTACGTTTGGCATTTTAAGTAATTTATCAATTTCAGCTTTGCTTTTCTCTGAACGGCCTGACATTGTCAGAATTGTCAGCAAAAATAAAATTAAGGTACCACATGGGGAAAATCTTAAGAAAGTAGTTTCGTCATTTAAAAATGTGAAATTATATTTTGATAATTTTCACTGTGAAATTATCAAATATAATTTTCACGGATAAACAGTAATCCACTGACTGCATAAAATAAAAATAGATATACACTAAAACTATTATTGAATGAATTATATTTACTTATCACTTGAAATTAATAAAAGTTAGTTTGTTTCGCTAGTTTCAGAAACAACAAATTACTCGTTAAGAAACAACAACAATTACATAACCATAGCTAGGCGCACCGAAACGTACAACAAACCATTTATACCTTCTGCTACTGAATTATGGAATGCATTAGACACCGAAATTCGCGAAATTTATTAATTGAATATTTTTAAATCTAGTATGAAAGAAAAGTTTAATGCCCCCGTAGTACCTAAACACTTTTTGTTTGGTGTAAGATATTTGTCAGTTTTACATGCTCGTTTAAGGAACAATTGTAGCAACTTACATGCTGACCTTTTCAAAAATCACTTGAGAGAAAGTCCGACTTGTATATGTGGAAACCTTTGTGAGGATGCCGAACACTATCTATTTTGCTGTCCATTATTTAAACCTCAGAGACTTATACTCTTCGCAGAAACCAGAATTTGTCATCCTCTTAATGTTGAGCTATTACTGTGGGGTAGCAATTCTTTAGATGATAACAATAATGAACAAATATTTGCGGCTGTCCAAAAATTTATAAAAACTACTGACCGTTTTTGAAACACATGATATTTTTGTAAATTGTATTAATCCTAATAACCTGGTACCACAAATAATTGACAATCACATTTATGATGGACGTTTACTCCCAATGACGAATAATGCTAAATGCTGGATCCTTTACCCTGTCGTTATTATATAAATACATAAATATACATTTTTCTGTCTTACTTATTTCTTACATTGTTTTATTTTTTTATGTTAATCTGTCTTTATTTTTTTTCTTTGTTCGCTTTATATGTAAACATGTCACACTTTGTCATATTTATGCCATCAATGTTGATTAATATATTTTTTCAGGGGGAGGGGCGGTCGCTAATGTTGTAAGAACTTGGGCCCAACCCTTTTGCTATTTGTTATTTCAAAATCAATTTGTTTCTCTGTATATTTACATGTAAATATTAGCAATAAAATATGAATAAACTAAACAGTTTGTTGATTTCTTGAATGATTTTATGTGTTAACAACTTATGTTTATCTATAAGTATATAAACTATATAATTACAATTCCTCGTTGTTCTCCATTGTCTAGTATTAATTTAAACAATATTTATTTCAATTTGTACAAAATAAACTTATACAGTAAGCATTTACAGACACATTGATATATTTCGTGGATTGGATTAGTATTTATATGTGATTAATGCAAAAATGTTTACAGAAGTTAAAAGAAATATTCGATGTTGGTTTTCTATTGTTCAAAAGAAAAGAGCTACTGGATCTGCTTTGTGTGTACTTTTGTCATTCTTTCACGCACCATGAGTCGCAATAAGGGTGTCGCGTGAATTCCAGCCAACGCGATTACAGATAAAGTATTTTTCCTAGTACTTGTACATCATTACCTACTAAAATTCACAGAAATGTATCCTCCTCCGACTGTCTAAATGGCCAATCGCATGTATCATTATAAAAACATTGAAGCCAAAACACACCGGGAAACATGATGGTGTTCTCCAAAGAAAGTAAACCCACATGTCTACGATGGGAAAACATATTTCAACGGCTGTTAAGGACCCGGAACCATTAGGAATAAGTGTTGTGTAACCTTTGTTTATGGCACATTTCCCTTTCATGCTATAGCCGTTCTTTTGCGCCACACAGAATGGTTTGTTTTGCCATAAAATTTAAGAAGTTTTACTAATTTGGCCTGCATATAAACGTTTATATAAATAAAAATATATCTTATTGTATAATTAGTTGAAATTTACACAAAAAGTACCTACGAAAAAAACTCTTGAATTTTCAGATACATGTAACACCTTATTGGATACTCTAACATCTTGAAAGAGCATAGTCGTTTTTATCTTTGAGGACTTTCGTTCTTTTTGCTCTTGGTCAAACATAATGAACTTCATAAAATATAGGTTACTTGTGATTAATATTCATTAATGCCAAGTTAAAAACTGATGTTTGGTAGAAAAACAAAAGAAAAAGTACATAATATAGTATTTACAGACCCGGGTTGTCTTTTAAAAACCTCGATCGGTACGCTTTCTCGTTTTCAAATCGTCACCCGGGTCTATAAATACTATAAAGACATATTCATCGTCTGGTTACTATAACTTTAGAATAAAAGGAGAAATTGTCCGGTAATACTCTTTAAATAATTAAACAAAAGAATGTTAATGGTTTTAGAGAAGTACATATAAATGACCAAGGCTTATTGAAAGTATAACATTAAATTATTCAGTCAGTCTTTTTTTAAAAAAAAAGTGTATGCCATTTGTAAGCAATCCGTTAAACAGATTCCATTGCATGATAAATTTACTTGAAGGAATAGGTGTTATGAATTAGCAATATGACTAGTTATTAGTCCCATACCGGTTTAACCGGAGGGGGACTTTAGGTTTACCCTCCGTCCGTCTGTCTGTCTGTCAGTCCGTTCGTTCACAAAACTGGATCCCGCGATAACGCAAGAAGTACTGAAAATATTTTTATGAAACTTGATATATGGAAAAATGGCAGTATTGAGATTATGCTCGTCTTTTTCTTTCTTTTCTTCCTATGTGCTATGGCAATAAATAGACTGAAAATGTGGCAAATTTAACACATAAAATGGATCTAGTGATCATAGGTGTTCGTCGCGTTGATTGGTCACTACCACCGGGCCCCCTCACCTACTCTACAACCCTCCTACCTCTCAAAACTATGTAACCTGCAGTATTGTCCATTTGAAACATGTTTTAATATTTGGTATATGCTTTTAATTCAATTACCGTCATTTCCTACAAAAAATAAAAAATTGATACATATATATTTAGTAAAGGTATGCAACTCGCCGCTCATTTTTCAGCACTCATCTTAATTTGAACTCCATAACTCCGCAATTTTTCACCAATTTTCAATATCTTGGTACCAAATTGTAGGGAATTTATTACTCTTAAAGAAAATAAAGCTGTCATTACAATCATTTCAAGTTATAAGAAGATATGTAATCTCGAAGTCACCGCAAGTGTAACTCGACAGAGACATGACCGCTGGGTTTTTGTCAAAATGACCCGACTAAACGGCAGTTTATTTGAAATGAATGAATATTATTTGTATAAGTGAAATCATATTTAGCCGTGATTTGTTAAACAAGTTAAGTATTTTATATAAGGAACAGAAAACTTCTCCCCGTGCCCCCGCTAATTAGTGTGTTTTCGTCCCTCGACCCCGCCGTTTTATTTCTTATAGATAGATAGATAGATAGATAGAATTTATTTCACATAAAATGCTACAATTCACATGGCAAACAAATTATAAAACATACATTAAAACAAATAACAAGACATGTATGTAAAAAATATAGCCATGTCAATAAACATTATATGTGAAGGAAAACACAAAAAAAGAGTTAAGATAAATCCTTGTTTCCATTGTGGTTCTTCTTGAATCTCGCTCCGTGCCCCCGCGGGGCTAAGTTTGATTTATTTAACTTCGCCCGGCGTTCCGCTAATTAGCGTGTTTTCGCTCCGCACCCCGCCATTTTAACTTATTAATTTTCGACTCTTCGAGGTGTGGTCGCGGAGCGAAAACTCGAATGGCACAAATCAGTCACAATAGTTTTCGTTTAATGTAACCAGGACAATTGTTAGAATTTCACTTGACGTTGACTCATTTTATTTAAACTGTCTCGTCATTTAGGAACATATTGGGGCTAAGAGTATGGTGGCTGATTTGATGGCAAGTTTTCAGGAAATGTCGTCGTCAAGACGTCACAAAAAACATTAGAGAAATTCCTGCCATTTTGACGCGATATTTTATTGCTAAAATTTTACATTTAAACCGACCTTAGGCAATGTTGTTTACATTAGTTGCTGTAGAGACGGAAAACTGGATACCGGTTATAGATATATTCACTTTTATTGTGAAGAGGAGGTGAGAAAAGTTTTATTCATGTATCTATATATAATTTCTGGGTTTTCTGTAATGAAATGTAAAATTAAGACTTGACTTCCACGAAATTATCACACAAGCCTTAAATTTGTTTCGTTTTTCGAAGAACTTTTGTTTGTACAATTTTTAATTAACATATTTGGCTTCAAGAGCAGCAACCTTAATTGCATATATTTCCTTATTTACTAATTAACCTTTTTGCCACGCATCGTCTTTTGCCAGACTTTGTAGCTCAAATCTTGTTTTAGTATTTTCGTCTTTGCCCATAAATATAAATCTATATTTCGATGTCAGTGACGACATTTGGAAAAAAGACCATTCATTGTAATTTGCAAAGTGTTTAAGCAACAAATTAGCGCACAGCACCATGAATCACGCGACCTTTTTTCTGCTTATCTTGGCAAATGGGAATCTATCTAACACAGATCGTATTCATTTTCAAATCATGTTTGAAAATGGTATGAGCTGCTCCTTTTGAGATGCCAACGATATTAGCTATTTGCCTAATACTGTATCTGACATCTATATAAACAATTTCTTTCATTTTAGGGACCTTCTCTTCAGACGTTGCAGTTTTAGGCCGTTCGGCATGGTGTGCATCTTTGGTCAAATTAACCACCATTTGAATGTTTTAAACCAACGAATAATTGATAAAAATACATTTCATTTGTCCATATACAGAACAGATTTTATCAAAAATATCTACAGGAGACAACGGCCGTATTTTCATGGCCTACTCTGATTTTCTACCAGCAAAAATTTGTGTATTACAGTATACGAGTAAAAAATGTATAGTGAGTTATGAACACAGCTAAAGTGAACGGAATTTAATGTTGTTTATCTTCCCGAACTTCATTTCCTCAAGTTTTCATTCTGTAACAATATAACACTCTAGATGCTTTCATATTTGAACACTATATTACATGTTTCATTGAAAGGCATAGATAAAACCCTGTAATTAAAGTTTGTTTTTTCTTTAGAATTAACTTCGTTTCGATGCAAAACCATCTCTGTACATACCTCATGTCAAATGCATTATCATTTAATGAAAAACTTAATTTAGGGATTTATGTCATTTATTTTCCTCGTCAACTTGTAAACGAAGGTCGAGATAATCCCACTTTATTGAACAATAAAATTTTAATTTATGTATAACATTTTACGGAAAATCAGCAAACTTGTATGCGAGCTTGTGAACACATTTAAAATAATCATTATGGATGAATTTTAATTTCAATGTTTTTAGTGTTGATTTCGTGAAAACGCATATGTGGCATTACTAATTTCAAACGTCCGTGATGTTGAATGAAGATAGCATTGATATTAGCGGTGAGTATTTAACACCCATGTGAAATTATATGCGTAGAAATTAACCACACAGGCCGTTGTCAGTGCATTTTGTACTTCATCATCTTTTTACAGTAATATACAAAGAGCCAGAATAATAAAATATACTATCTTTATTTTCTAAATCAGAAGAGCACATCCTGTATAATTATGATAATACATTTACTAGTAATGCAAGCAATATCTCAACATTGTGAATGAACATATTATACAGTATTAACTGCAGTATCATTAATGTATATATCAGTGCATAATAAACTATTCCATCACATTATTCCCCATTCAAACAGATTGGACTGTAACGATACTTATATGCATGGCATATAATAATCCTGACGTCAGATTTGACGTCAATAAACCATGTACATTTTACGTGAATTGGTCCATAATGAAAGGAGTGCAATACCATTTTATAATTTTGCTGACAATATTTTGTATCATACGTGCCAACAAATCACAAAAGAACAATATAAAGATGTTGTTAGTAAGTGTGACACATATGATCTGATATTACATATCTACATAAAGCTGAATAGAATATATTTATTCATCATATAAATCTTCATGCTATATTACCATGAATTAGATCAACATTTCTTTTCAAGAAATATTTTGTAAGCATATCCAGATGATTCATTTCTAGGGTTATATCAAAATTTGAAATACTTATTGAAATAAATTTTATTGTGCACATATTTGTTTGTTTGTATTTGTTTACATTTATTGTCTTTGTCATAAATATATATTGTTCATGTGCTGAATACATTTAAACTTGGAACTTTTTTTTCAATTGAAATGTGCTTATTGTAGACCAATCGACTATAAAATTATATATGTAATTTTAAAATACCACGTGTATTCAATATATAAGATGTTTAATCTTACTTTCATTGTTATACATTCAAAATGAATTTCTTTATCTTTATACCCCTTTTGGTATAGTGAAAGTGATTTTAATCAGTCACTCTTACTCTACAGAATGTTGTCGGAGTAACATAGTATTGTCTATATCTATACATATATACATATATATAGGTTTTAAATATTACCCGTCAACAAAGTTAAACTGTAATTAACACAAATGTACCGATTTCATATGACAGTATTTAATGACGGATTCACAGAAACAAATTCAAACTGATCACTGCACGATTAATGACACATTTGTACTGCACACGATTAAGCGAAAGGTAATACTCGGCTGTAATTGGCTGATATGTATCCACAGTTTTTCCGAGAAATTGCATAAAGGATCTGACAAAAAGGTTTACATTGACACCGTAGTACATCGTCCTAATCAATCTAATTTTAATTTTAAATATGTGACATCCAACTGGTACTCTGAAATGCAGTTCATTTCAAATTTTGCTTTTGCAAGCAAATCAATATGAAATTAATGAATATTGTGTTTCGACAAGACGGTGATATTTATCTTTTTTACTTTTAAAGTTGTCGTTTAAAGGAATCGTAATTTCCGATTTCTGCAAAAGTATGAGTTGAGTGTGATGCAGACGGGGTTTTCTGACTTAAATCTGCCATAGGGATTTTGTTACATTCAGACGTATACCCATTGTCCATATCCACAGACGGGCGGGGTATTCGAAAAGATGTATTATCATATGCTTGTGCTGCTTCGCTTCTCCTGTCTAAATTCTCTGACTCTGAATCAACCTTTGACCCTGTTACAGATGAAAAAGGACCTATCAGCGACAAGATAACAGGCAGTAGAAAAAGAGCATGAAGAATCCCGAATGTGATAACAAGGCTCATGACTTGGAAAAAAGAATAAAATATATATGATTTGGCTGCTGCTAACATGACAACACCCAACAACGATGATATTGCTCCATGAAAAATCGGAGCTCCGGATCGAACAATTCCGGATATCATTTTTTTATTTCGGTCATCACCGCTTGAAATCATATAACCGTGACAAATATGTGCTGCAAAGTCTACAGAGAAACCGATGCTCATTATAATGTGAATCATTGTAATCGCACTTAAAGTAAGGCCTAAAAATGAAAGAAATCCGAAGATTCCGAGAGTAATCATGGCAACAGTTGTTGTTATATATAAAAGCAACAGTGGATGTGGCATGAATATACAGGTAACGAAAAATACCATAGCAACAGCAATCCCGACAGTTTGTAATGTCTGAGACAAAATGGTAACATATTGCTCATAGAACAGAAAAGCTGGAGAAAAAACAAAAACTGAAAGTGAGCTATCCGACACCATTTCTCGCATGCTCAGCATGAATTTTCCTTGTTCCTGTGATTTCTTGATACTTTTAGACATTAAGTGAATCCTACAGACCGTTATACTAGTGTTGCTGCGATTGATCACAACATCATTTTGAAATCGTGTGTTGCTAGGCATACTCAAAAAATCACGTAGGCCTAATATGAAATTTTTCTCTGTTGAATTGTTATAGTTTGTAGCGTCATTTTTATATTCAGACAGCCAGTTTATTTCAATATAGTCTTGAACTGTACTTTTCGTTTTGAGATCCGTCAAAAGAGAAGTAATATCGGCTTGAACTGAAACATCCGAATAAGTCATTGTTTTATCAAAAACAAGAGAAATCGAAGTTCCCAAAGGAAAATTATTATCTAAGTGCTCCCTGTATTGATAATAATATGATGTTTTTGCGACAAGATTTTGAAGCTCTAAGCCTTGTTCCATTTGAGTGACACCCCAAGCTGAAACCCCTAAGTATCCAGCAAAAAGACCAAAAATAATTATCTTGGCTGATATTGGTGTAATCATTTTGGGTATCAACCACCTGGGAACTTTATCTAAATAACTTTCAGATTCAGACTGATTCTTGGGTTTCCGGCCTGTACAACAAAGCAATCGGCACTTTGGCATATTTGCATCTTCTTCACCGGGTATTTTGATTTTCAAACATGTAGCATAATGTTTGTTGTCATATGTCCTATTTTCATTGACTGCGATACACGCAAGAAAAATCGTTGCCTGGTTAATGTAACAAAATACTACCGCTATACCTGAAACGAAATCAAATAATTTGCATAAATAAAGATAAATCGGATATTAAGGCTGCACGCCTACAGTGTAAACATATTTTTTCACAAAATTACCGGTAATCACAGACAACCAAGATCTCCTTATATTTACTTTAAAAATGAGCAGGCCATATTTCACTGGTAACCTAGTGACATTAGGCAACAATTGAACGAAACATATTGTATGTTTACGCAGTTAGAAAAATAAGGATGGTGACACATTATTTAATATTCTTACACAATAAGAAAATGTATGAAATACTAGGGGTTGGGTAACATTGCGGTTATCAATAAATGATATTCTTTTAATCGTATGTCTAAATCTAAAGTTGTATTTATATTGACACCTGTTTTAACAAATTAAGTGATTGCCTGCAAATGTTGACTTTGAAATTTGAGGGAAGAGTGCACCTTTATTTACTGAAATGTATCATTGCCTTGCTGATCTTTGTTCTCATTTGTATGTCTGAATTACCATATGTATATGCAGGGAGAACACAAGTGAACAATTATAGGAAAGCAAACAAATCGCGACAACCATGTTATTTTCTGCTAGTGTTAGAAGTAATGAATAACGGACGAATGGGATTTTCAGGTTAAACATGCACTCTTTATTTCTGACAAGGTTGTTGAAACTACACTGACGTATGTAAATTGTTGTAGCTTTCGAGAAACTGAACAGAAATATAAATTCATATAAACAGCATCACCATAAAATATACTCCGAAATATATTGCCTTTTCAAAAGGTCACTGAAACTGGGCGTTTTTCTACGGACTTTATAAAAATATTTCGACACGTTTCAGGCAATATGTGTGAATTTTAAATACTCAATGCTATGTTGGACCGCCTTATTTCTTAATCTGACATTGTTACCATTTTTTTCAGAATACTTATTAAAGTTTCGTTAAACAAAATTAAAATTGATTTTGAAACGTGCTTCCCTAAGGGTATGCTCGTAGAATTTTATGACTTTATAGTAAAATCATATTTATATAACAACTCAAATAAAATAATGCATTTATATATTTATTAAAAGAATCGTATTGTTTGTAACTACAAGTATTTCAGATGTAATATATAAAAGTAACCGTTTTTTTTATTCTGTACGAGTATCAGTTTGATAATGCGAGCCACAATGACTGTAATTTTAGATTCTTATCTAAATATTTGCTAATTTTTTTATCAGATTCTAGAATTCTCTGAAAGAAATTCATGAAATAAATAATTAAATACGCACCACAGTAAATACAGAAGTTTCGAACGCTAAGAAATACAGAAGAAGCTCCAGCAGCAAAGGCTAGCAAGTCTGTGAGAGAAGTGATTGTGATTGATACACCACTGGTTCTCATTGTTTCTCCAACCCTTGTTTCAACATCGTCTTCGTAGTTGGTGCTTGTAATACCAGACATAAGCATAAACATGTCATCAACTCCAATACCTTAATAATAAAAGAAAATTATATTGTGTCTTGCATCAAACAGATTATACTCAGTGATTATTGATTGATATCTTTAAATTCTGTGTTGATGTACGACATACTTCAAAAATGCTAATTCATTTATTAGCAAAATTTAATTTAACTCCTTGCTTTGGTCATATGTCTCATACTAAACATAAATGTTCAGAGTTATCACCAGGATGTATTCACAGCGTTTAATAAAAAAAAGAATCACTTTATAAAGATTATTATTTGGCATACCAATAATAAGAAATGGGACAACTCCGACAATACTGACAAATTCTACCCCGCATGCACTACCAAGACCGAAAGCAGCAACTATCGCTAGACCAGCTGCAATAACACCAGCAAATCCCAAATTTGACCTTTGACCAACTACGTCACATCGGGCTGTCATTGTTGCTATGCATGCGTAGGTAATCATTATTGTAAAAGTTATTGAAAATATCAGAATGTCACCTGACACATTTTCATTTAGTTCTTCACTTAAAGAATCTGAATGTGAATACGAGATATCAAAATGGTTTGAAGAGAACTCTTTTATCTTTGCCAGAAATGAGTTTTGCCAATTCTTTGCAGTTTCTGTAAAATAGTCAGAGTCCGTACGCAAATTCACTCGCATGATTAACATTTTTGCAGATACTAGGGTGTTTGATGAAATATTAAAGCCACCAACTATTTGTTCATAATAAATTTGACCACGAGACGAATGGTTGAAATAAGGAAAAGGAATATCAGAACTCGAATTTACTTCTTCAATAAACTGTGTATCTACAAAAACATCCCCGTCGATACTGCAATTTCCGTACGACCTAGCGCAAATTTCGTTTAATGTGACCGTTTTCTTATTTTCATCAGTAGTATCTATTGATAACAAGAAATAATAGAGTTCTTTTAGCTGAGTGAGAAACTCTCCATCAAGAATGTTGCCGCTCTTTGGGATGACGATTACCTCACCGTACCGACCAAACTTCGGCATCTGATATCCAATGAAATTGGTGCCGCTCAGGTCGGGAAAAATATCACTAACTTTGTCACTGTCCTTGCTAGCTTGACTTCCAATCGGTGTATAAACCCGTTCGACATCTATAACAATATTAAGTTTAAACATTCCAATGCCAAGAAGTCCGTTAAATATAAATCCAGTCAGAATTATCTTCCAAGGGTGCCTCGCTACGAAACGACCATAGCGTGAAAATATGCCACCTATCCCGTTTTCGACCTTATCGTAGCAGGTATTGAAATGGTTTGCCATTTTGGATTGTATCCCTACATAAAATACAAACAAGCATAATTCGATTATTGTTGGTCTATGCAATCGATGAAAATGTATCAAATGTGATTATATAACTAAAGCTTATATTTTATACATTCTAATATATTCATTGTGAAATGTTAAGCTCAATATTACGAACGCTAAAAAGCAACTACAGTGAAACTCGGGTATAAAAAACTCCTTAGGACCATAACATTTAGTTTTCCATATCTCTTGTAAACAATATCAGGAAGTTGTATCTTATAAATAACTTATCTACAGTAAACAAAATTTTTCAATAAGATAAAGAAGAGAAAATCGAGACCAAACGAAAGTGTTTCTTATAACTAAGTGTACGCTGTATCAGAGTTCGCAAAAAGTAAGTTCCACTGTAGTCTGGTGAGCAAAATGCATGTGCTTGATGACACTTCCGTTGTTTTTTTTTTATCTTACTTAACATTGTAAGTTTGTAAGTACTTAGTATCTTTGAAAAGAAGCATGCAAGAAGTCATTTAAGATAAGATAAATAACTTAACTGATGGCAATTGATTATTTCATCTGGTAAAGGCACGAAAGAAGAAAATAAATGACAGAAAATAAATTCATCACCAAGTTTATTTAAAAAAGGATTTATGATGTAATAATGTATTACAAATTTAATGTACAAGCTAAACGTTTGTTGCGACGCATGTTCAGTTTAAAAAAGAATTAAAAACATAACCGTGAAACAAAAATATTCCTCACGTGGTTTGATAATCAGAGTTTTGCAGTTATAAAACATATCTATAAAGCTTAAAGTTTTAAAGGGCTTAAAGTGTTTCCTATTAATATCTGTTCAAAATTCAGCCACACCTGTAACAAATTTGGATTAATGACCTTTCCACTGACAATGACATCTTCAATGAAAAGGAGTGCCCTCCTGTATATTAATATCACTTGAAATAAGTTTAAGCAGAATAATATTGCCTGTGATAAATGAATCAAAAACCGTATAAAATTGCTCAGTCAAAGACATCATCATCGTTTTTTTTTAAATTTAATATCCACGAAAACAATAAAGTAGTTGTTTTGTTTATAAACTCAGTCAGGCAATTAAACTCATCGGAATACCCTGACGATTATCATAACCATCTCGGAAATAATATGGAATGAAAGTGTACCACGTGATTTTTATATAAACAAGGCGGAGGATGTTTCTATGTTACATGTGTCATCCACTGGAAAACAAAGACCTTTTCGTAAATATAATGATAGAAAAACATGTCTGAAAATCAGAATAATTTAAAGAATGCCAACTGGCATAAAATTATAATCAAATTTGAAATATTCTAAAACCATATTATTTGCATTTGTTGCTAAGTTGCCGGTTTAGCTTAGCCTTCTTGTCCTTAATTTCTTACGGTAAGGCTAATTTAACCAGGGGAAATGTAGCAGAAGAGGTATATTGGTATACAAGAGAGTAGCTGGTGAATTTCTTTAAAGACCGAATGGTGTCATGAAAATTTTACTGAAAACTGCATCTTGCCATTATATTTTACACATGAATACCCTTCTTATTATGTTAATATTTGAACCTATTCTTAACTCTCACCGATTAAGTTACATAACGTGATACTTTTTGGATAAAATTATTCCACTAAATCTTATATCAACCTCTTACACAATGACGATGATTTGATTTTTTTGTTCAAA
The DNA here is from genome assembly GCF_026571515.1 of Ruditapes philippinarum. NCBI lineage: Eukaryota > Metazoa > Mollusca > Bivalvia > Venerida > Veneridae > Ruditapes > Ruditapes philippinarum. The sequence goes on from NW_026859515.1 coordinate 69,302, forward strand.
ATTCCAGACTAATAACGATTACGTCTTAATTTATTGTCCTGGTTTTTGTTTATAACATGACACTTTGTTTGCAAACTTGTTTATTACATGACACTTTGTTTGCAAACAATAAATATCAATGACAATTATTGATATGCAATTACAGGTTTAAACCATATATCTAACTAAAAACATCGTAAAACGTGGGACATGTGCTTTGTCATCGCAGTTGGCATGATTGGAGATTAGCCTGTACACGTTTAAAAGATAAGATATGCCAGTCTAAATCCATATATTGTCTAATCGATTTTTTCTAAAATGTTCTAAATTATCAAATGTATCATAAAAGTGTCACAAAGATCCCTGATTTTTACTAAGTACTCGTTTAACAAGTTATGAGTCATAACAGCGTATTCATCATTCATTTCAAGTGTGAGAAGTAGCTTACTTTATTGCTGTCAAAATTTTATTTAATACATGATTAACAAGTGCACCGTTCTTCAATCGCTTAGTTTTTTACTTTTAAGTGGGGAAAAAATGGATTGAAGATATAAAGCTTTTTTAAAAAAATGAATTTAACGACTCTGCAAATATATAGGAAAAGCTTTCGTAGGAGAGACCACAATAATTGAAGATAAAGTATATAGAATTTTTATATGGTATTCAATAACAAGGATACATTGAAAATGACAGTATAATATTCAGAGATTTAAACAAACTGTTTGTGAAACCGAAAGTTGATAATAATAGAAATAACAAACGGAACTATTAAAAATCAATTCTCTCTTAAAGCACATTATGCCTCAAAAACGAATATTGTTTTTCCTTCTTCAGGAAGGGCAAAATGACTTTTACATCATTTAGAAAATGGGTTTAGAAAATCTTAAATGTTTATCAAGTAGCGCAGAAACTGAAATTGTTTGACATAAAAGTATGTATTTAAACAAGTAGTATTTTGACTTCCATTTCAGCACTAAAACTGTAAAATAACAAAACCAATTTTGAATGAATTATTCAGTTTATTAACAAAAAAGCTTAACACCTCCTTGTAAGCCATAAAAGAGATAATCCCACTTCAAAATATGTACATGAAAAGAAAGTAACCGTTATCTAAACAAGGTTATAACTCGATCTTGTAAGTTAGAATTAAAACTATGAGTTTGCAAGCAAGTCAAAGCATACAGTGCACTTAATAGTTCTGTTTTTCTAAAAGGTTAAATGTTAAATTTTTTGTATCGTATCCACAGACGATTAGAAATAAGGAATATGTTAATCGATGCAGGTAGTAAAAACAATTACTTAAAAATTAACACGTTAACAATATGAGCTTTATTAAAATGGTACAAGTATAATTGGGTGCATGATTAAATTATGTCGTCTTCATGCATGCGGGGAGCATTGCAGAAAATATGAGATTAAAGGGTAAAACACTTTATGTGCTGAATTACTTTATTAACATTTACTATGTTGTTTCTATAGCTTTGAGGTCGATTGAAGTAGTATTTTGACTTCAATGCAAAATACTTAAGCACTAAAACCGTATGTATAACAAAGGTAACAGAGACAAAAGATGGTTGAGGTTATTGGGAATTGAGAAACTTGTCAGATACTAACAAGACATCAAAAATAAAAGGTTTGAGAATAAAAATAAGAGCATTGTTTAGGCAGAATGGGTTTTTAAGAAAATATACAAATGTTTTTTTTAATATTCTTAGAAATATTCAGGCAAATAATTTTAAAACTATTTGCAACAGATATATAACTTTTTACACTTTATAAATAGAAAAGGTTGAGCAGTAGCCAGTATATCTGACACTCTGTTCTGTTTCTCGTAAATATGTGTTTTAAATATAGAATGCAATTAAGTGTTTCATAATGTAATAAAATGATGTAAATAAAGTATAATCGTATATGAAAGTCATTTTTATGTTGCAGCTACTGTGTAGCAGAAGACACAATTACGTTAATATGGCTAATCGCATTTTTTATTCAAGGGCTATAACTCAGCCAAATATTATTAAACCGAAAAACTCTCTATATATAGCTATGTACTTCCGAAGTTGCGGTACCTATACCTTTATGAAAAGTTTGATTTTAATTGCATAAGTAGGAGAGAAGTAGTCTAAACAAAACTTAAAAACGTTTGAAAAAAAATCATTTAAGGGCCATAACTCTGACAAAAATCAAAAACCTTGAAATACCAATACTATGCACAACTAGACTTAGTCATGATCATTCCTGTAAAATTTGGATGTAATTGCACCAGCAGTTCCTAAGAAGGAGTCCGGACAAGCTTCTATTTAACTGGCAACACAAAAAGACACACCTTGTATTCAAGGGCCATAACTCAGCCAAAAATAATCCGAGCAAAAAAAACCCGTTTAATAGGCGCAAGCACTTGAGCTATCAATCAATTCGTAAAAATTCACTGAACTGCATAAGTTGTGTAAGAGGAGTAGTCCGGATGAACTTTAAAAATTAAAATCATAAAAGGGCCATAACTATGACGAAAATCAGTGAACCGGAGAAAAGCATACGACGTATACAACCTTTACTTTGTACTGATCATTCCTGTAAAGTTTGAATGAAATTGCTCTTGTAGTTTCTGTGGAGTTGTCTCGACAACATGTTTTGTGACGGACGGACAGACAGACAGACAGTCAGACAGAGAAGTGATCCGTATATGTCGCTATTCTGTAGAGGCGACCCGATTTCTCACGGAATTTTACAATGATATCGTAAATATCGCAATCATTCATACATTCCATATTTGCATTAATATATGCATTTATAAGAAAATTCAGACCATACAGTTTTTAATATTATTTATCAAGATTTTATGAAAGAAAAGAAACTGTGGAACTGAATATTACATTTAAAAACATGGCAACATTGAAATTTCAGTAAATACTGTTGTTGTTTAATTATTTATATTTTGTGGAAATTTCGGTTTACAATAAAATGGAGGACACTTTAAACAATTAAACAAACTATTTTATGTTGTCTTAAATAAATGGATGTAGATATATTTTTTAGAGGTATAATACACATTCGCACATTGTCAACTCACCAAAATCACTGTAAAATGTTTTAAAATTAGTGCAATAACAGAAAACCAACCAAACAACAAACCAACCTGGGTGTCAACGCGACAATGGAAGACGATGATCGGCAATGCGAAGCGACACAAATCTATGGCAAAAATGAAATATTAATAACTAATTCACAGAATGGTTTGTAAGTTTTCTTTTTTCTTTTTAACTCCATTTACAATCAAATCAAATTACTGAAAATGAAAAAAATCTAAAGGTATAATAAAGAATTATGCTCATAAATAAATGCCATTCTTAGCCCGTTTAGGGTAAACGCTTTACGTTTTTAAGTAATTTCGCACAATAAAAATGATGATTCTGAAAAAAGCGGGATGACGCTTTGATCACAAATTATTGGTCCAGGCCTCCGATAATTTATATGAAGTATTTAACTAATGTTTTGAAAAGTCACACCTTAATATATAGGTCGTCGGCACAATCGCAATAGCGCAGTCGGTCAATTGCCTTATATATGAGAGGTCTGTGGTTCGATCCGTACTGTTAATATTATTTTAGACCTACTCTTTCTCAGAAACACTGATTTGTTTCGATTTGTATTGTGTTTTACGACATTAATTGAGTTTGATCCAAACGAATTTTAAACAATAATTCTCAAACAAGTTTATTTAAACAGAGACTTTACCACAAAATTTGCAAAACATATTGAAACAAGATATACAACATAAAAACAATAATGGCTTCCTTAGTGTTAAAAATATAAAAAAAAACAAAAACAAAAAAAACAAATATGGACCTACTCGGTCTCGTTTTCAATTACAAATAAGGAACCAGTTATTTACCCTATTGCGCAATAAAGCTCAGCATAATTATTGTCCTCGGAAGATAATGTGGTCTTTACGGTACGTGGGAAAGTCCATTAAAGGGTTAGTCTGCATATCATTTGATTTGGAAATGTCATAATTCTGTATACCATCGAAGTGGCTCAGTTGGTATATCAATGTTACCGTAACTTGTTATAGTTTGCACTCATAGGTTCGAACCCTACGCTCTGTCACGTTATCATGATAATGTGGTTATTAATTAGCCGGTAATTAGTCAACAATACATAGGCGGATATATTAAATATAATGAGCTGTCACCGGACACTCGAAAAGGATATGCCTAATTTAGTTAATTGATGGGCATGTCATCACCTAAGCGGGGATTTGTACCTATAGCGTGCAAACATAATTGTTTATTTAATTGTTAGCTGTCCGGAAACGCATATTTGCATTTATGAATTATGAAGGTATAAAGTTTAAGGCGTATAATATTTTAGTATTTAAGGTGAGCAAAATATTATATTCTTCAGTGTAGTTTTTGATGTTAAACAGACTCACTCACTTAGGTTAAATTATGCTAAATACGCAGTTGACATTGATTTTTATTGTTTTACGTATTTGTTTAAGAATTGTGAAATTGTTAAAGACATTGGTTAAGCAATTGTTTTATCTTATAGAATAATATTTTATATTAAATAAATACATATATCTGACGTTTATAAACTTGATATTGTGTTGACTTATTCATATTGAGTTATTCAGATCTGGGCGTTACACTACAAGTTAATAAAATCAAACCAATTACTGACCAATGTTTTGAACAACGGGGTCCATATGCTTGTAATTTATCACTGAGACCTATCGGCCTTCGTGATTATATTCCAGCGCACTGAACTCGAACCGTGCATTACTCTACAACAAGGCACTCAAAAATGATATCTATTCCTAAGAAAATATGACCAATTGAAAAGGCATTTCATATTACGATTGCAAATAAATATGGAAACCTTGAATTAAAAACAATGGTAACTATGTGATAAATGCAGACTTAGTTTGGTTGTGTCTGTTCAAAAGTGCAATATCTCTTATTATCAATTCAACTTTCTACTACATTAATACTTTTCTGCCATAAATATATTAGGTTATTGAATATATAACAATATTACACTATAGTTAAAGGTAAAGGCCTAAAAACGAACCAATTTAATTTTTAATTCTTTAGAAGAGCAAACATGTGTTTTACAACTTTTAAATGATTGCTTTAGAACATATAAGATGCTTGTTACCTAAAGAAAAAGCTGTAACTACGAACTTATTTGTCATAATAAACCAAGTAGTATTTTGAGTTCCATACAAAATACAAAATCACTGTAACTATACTACTTGCCTTTAATTGACCTTAAAAGTACACTAGAAATTTAAAACAAAACTGTTCAGAAATAAAATAAAAGCATTCCTGTAACAAAATCATTATATGTCATGACATACTATTCAATAGAAATTATACAAAGTTATTAAAGCTTACGTTTACATCATATTATGCATACACATTCTAGGTTAATGAAAATTAGATACTATGAAATTAATTTGTATGTGAATGTTAAATTCAAAATATCCATATAAACATCGTATTGAAGCAAAACTATTCAGATTGATCTGAAAAAAGAACAATGAGCATGTTAATTAAATTGATGAAACCTTTATTCATAAACTAAATATACAAGTTAACCTATGAAAAAAACAAACTATAATGTTCTATCATAAAAGTATGATAAAAAAGAGAGATTAAAATACTCACGATTTTATCAAATACACATTAAGTTCTTCTCACCATTTCTCGATACTACAAACTATAAGTTTAAAAACAGTTATCAGTCTTTATATTCCAATTTATCTTTTTAAATGGATGAAATTAATAATGCTGACAAATGTTTATACAGAGGTAACTTTTCGATACCTTTATGATACAACTCACAATTCTGTAAATCATATTATGCATGCCCACTTCAGATACGTGATATAACGCATGTGATGGAGCGTGTGGGCTCAAAATTGTGTTTTTGTACACTTAAGGTGATAAATAACAGATAAATGCAACCTAAATTTATGCATTCGTTGTTTTATTCTTTGAAATACAAGGGGAATTTCATCAAACCAAAATTTAAATCCGGTTGGGCGAAACAAATAAACGTCATTCATAATCAGCATGTTTCTGCTGAGGTGTTTTGGCAACCACTCAGAATCGTCTTGAGGATAAATAAATTATTTCTGGTATTTTTTGCATGGTGTGTGTCTATAAAAACACTATGCTGTTAGAATTTGATCATAACCGATGTCAAGCTCATATACAAGGTATGTATAAATATATTTGTTAGTGATTTTTTTATTGCTTTACTTTACAAAATAGATAAAACATTCAGAAGATACAAATATGGACATTTTAGCTTGTAACTTTTGTGCGATAAAATATTAAAAGATATTGATATTGTCGAAAATGTTTCACACCATATTTATCCGCCTAAAATACCATAGATGTAGGTTCTCTGATTACCTCAGTAAGAACAAGTTCAAATTCTCATTATTTTTATGTTTAAATCGTGAATTCTGTTTAAGCTGGTGCTTAGAAGAGTTACGGCAGTTTGACATTTCCAGTACCGTACATGAACAGTTTCAATCAGACCCCGTCTTCAACATTTTCATTTCTATCGAGTTGTCTAGAGATTCCATTTTTTGTTATGTGATCTAGAAACACTTTTTTTCAAACTCCATTGATTGCAACTCAAGGCAGCATGTCTTGAGTCTATTTTAATTTTTCATAATTATATGTCAAAAGAACGCATCCGAATCGCATCAACTTTCATAATAAACATTCAACAAACATTGTAGAAATGTAGAATTTCCTCATATTCTGAAATAATTTTCCGTAATATTCGGAAATGACATTGAAACTGTTAATATTCTGGGAAGTACCGACTTATAAATACATTTCTATGGTGGAGATTTCAAGAAAATCTTTTTTCGAAAAAACAAAACAAAAACAAACAAAAAAAAAACAAACAAACAAAAATAAAACAAAGAAAATAAAGCACATGAATTATGTTCCGAAAGTTATTTTCAGATTAACGGCAAATATGCTGAGATACTGACCTGTTATTTTTACCAAAAAATATTTCAAAGTCATTCATTTATAGTTAATGTAATAAAACTACATGTAGATATATTTGTTTAAATCAGTCACATAACATTTGATAAGCGATTTAACATTGTGATTTTATTTTTAAGATAAATAATCAGATTTATTAAGTTGCAAATACAGCTGTTTGTGTGAACTACTTTTATAGGAAAATTATGCAAGTCATAAACGCGCTTGCTATAGATTTAAGGAGATGGATCTACAAATGAATAAACAATAATAGAGCAATGGCAAATTATGAGAGTGTCGCTATAGTAGGAGTCGGCTGTAGATTTCCTGGGCAAACAATATCCAGGAGTATTGGCGGGTTTTAAAAAACGGAGAAAATCATGTGAAGGAAGTCCCTAGAGACAGATGGAATGTTGATGCTTTCTACGACCCTGATCGTAACAAAACTGGAAAAACGTATGTCCGCACTGCAGGATTCGTTAACAAGTAAGATTTTGTTATGTAAGAACACATATAATTTATTTTTGTTATGGCATATTCTCGAAGATCAGAAAAAAATTGTTAGAGCATTACTTATGTGGCAAACTTGAAATAATAATGACATTTTTAAAAGGTAATAAATAAACTACCACAATCCTTACATATATGTATTGTACAACAAAATGTAAACTCTACTGTCGCAAAGAACATAAGCACATGCCATTGTTGCAATAAACTTGTTTGAGAAAACATACGCTTAGTATATTTTTTTACATAAAATTTCTTTTAATCCAATATCGATGGTGACGTCAAATTGTGTTAAAATACTTAAAACGCCCAATCGGTTGAATAGTGCACACATGGCAAGTTAAATTGTATCGCTTAGGTATTGATATTGTGCACAAGAGCGTAGCACAGCATGTACCTTTCTGTCTCAATTTACAATCCGCGTGTGCTTAATTATTTTCGACGCCAAAGCTTTTGAGTAAAGAAATAGCTACATGTACTGTGCTGCTTCGCCAAAAATATCCAATTACAACATTTTAACATTTCAAATTTTAAAAGCAAAAATACATTGAAGTCGATGCTTTAAGTATACTGAGAAAGATAGTAGTATCTGTTTTTTTCCAGTGCATTTATAGTTTGATAAAATTCAAAGCTATATCATTAAATATAAAGTGTATAATAGTACATATATGTGTCAAGTAAAGATTAAATATTTGAAAGGAATGACAGCATTATTTCTTTACATTAAATTGTTTTATCTGCGTGGGTTCTATTCCCCATCAGGGACGAGCCGTTGTTTCCTTGAGCAAAAAACTTTACACTCACTGCTCAATAATGGTTGGATCTAGGAACGGATTCGAGGGTGTGTCTATAAGCTATCAACTTTCTACATAATCGAACTAAAGTTAATTCTGTATCTAATGATATACATTCAAACCTGTTTTTAAAACACCTATGAATACATTGTACAGACCAACATGTGAATAAATAGTGCTGCAAATCAACCTATTTTACTAGCCTATTTAGAGAGGTAAGTGGTCTATGTCAGCCAACAGCAAGTTTCATATACCTAAATGTTCGTCTGGATCTTTAGTTTCTGGAATGGATATTCATTTGACCCGACCCCAATGCGAAACTAAGATATCCAAGATGGCGTCAAAGATGGCCGCCAAATCTCTAAATATTCAAGTATATTTACGTTGGCTAATTTTTTCACAGTTTTTTAAATCAATTGAAATTTAACATGAAATTATTTATTTTCTAACTCACTCATGCTATAAATTCTGGCTTTAATGCATTTCTTTCTAGTTTTCATCACCTAATTTTAACGAAAAGAGAAAAAATATGTTGCAAACTGGGTGACCTTCTCTTAATATGTGTAACTTATTTCTTTATTTTTGTTTAAACTGAATAACATTCATGATTTCGTTTAATACAGCTTTAAAAATATATCTATATATCTTTAGAATAAGTGAAATCTGCCATAAATGTATTTTATTGATCTAAACACATATACAAAGTGGGTGTAATATCTGCTATATGTCCCTGGGGGCCGAGAACCCAGTAAGTAACACAGTGTATGTTTTATTCGTTTATTCACTACGAGCGGCTATTGTACACTCTTGGTATTTAAGAGGCTGATACAGAGTGGCTATGTAACATGATACATATATCTACGTCATCATATATTGTATGGATACTACATCCCATCTATTCTTTATAAAATTGAAAATCAATTTCTGAAATAATACTATGAAGTTTATAGATGATAGTATATAAAATTTGTATGAAACTGTTTCATCAATAATCATAATAAGTCTACATTAAAATCTTTGATAGTCTACATTAAAATCTTTGATAGTCCCATCTTTGCTTCGTGTATTAAAATCTAATCATCTTGAAATAATAAAACATTAAAATGTCATTTCGTTTCTGTCATCAATTCTAAAAGTTCTTTCTCACGTAGATTTGATATTTATTAATGTGAAAAGTTATCAAAACAAAACTATTAGTTCATTCGTTATCAAACTTATAAAAGTAATATGATATCCAAAGTGTAATTATCACTGGGTGGCAAGTCTGTAATGTCTCTGGCTGTCAAATTATAAGTAATTACTTGGTATTTCCCATTAGGTCTGCTTTTAATTTAATTTCCATTATGTTCTGATTACGTTGTTAACAAATTCCATTGTTTTATGAATGAAATTATACAAAATGAATCACTGATTATCAAGTTCACAGAATCTGTGCTTAAGTTAAGGATACTGTACAACAAAATTACGGCTCCAGTACGTGAGAACAGTTAAACCCAAATTAACGATAGCGTAAAGGTTTGCTTATGGTTCGTTTTGGTCTCTGGTGTATAGGATGTGGTTAGTCTTGCGGTTTCGGTGGTTTTGAGATACAGGCTCTGGCGGTGAAAATTGAACCTGTGGTTGTTGTGCCATTGATGGTGGTTTCCAGATTGGTTTGAAAGGCGAAACGTCTCGTGTAATAAATTTATCCCCGTGTTTAACAGTAATCATAGATCCTGTTTTGTTGACCACAATACCTGGCTTGTGAGGAAATGGTGTGGTAATTTTGTTTTCTTTCTTTTTCTTCAATAAGACGTTGTCACCAACTTTCATGTTTACACTTTTAGCTCCTTTCCTTTTGTCTTTTTTTAAAACACCTATGAATACAGACCAACATGTGAATACCAATCTTTGATAAAAATACAACAGATTTAACTCCGAGAGCTCAATTGTCTTTACAAAAACATGGCATTTCCTTTGGATTGCCTTTATTCAAAGGTTTGACCGTTTGTTTTTACATTTAAAGTTTTGACGAATGGGACCATCGTTTTTATGGTATCAATGATATGGAGGCAGAACTTGTGGATCCTCAGCAGAGAATTGTTTTAGATTGTGTACACATGGCATTAGAAGATGGTGGGATAACTAGACAGGATATTGATGGAACACAAACGGGTGTTTATATAGGTAAGAAAGTATGAAGCAGTATGTTGCACATAGAAGCTTTGATTAAAGGTCAAACTTTTAAATAATTTATCGCTACTTTTAATGTTCTCGAGGGTCTTCCTCCTTCCAGGATCTCCATTATATGACCTGTGTAGCCTTTATTATGACATTTGCAGCGTCAGTGTCACTAAAGACCCAATCAAATGCATTTATGTCTGTTTTATAAATGAACTTTGATATTATGTTTTTAAACCTTAAACCATGTTTTTAAACTTTAAACAATGTAAATGAAATAACATGAAAAGACGGTATCCGTGTAAAATAGGTGGAACATCTTGATCTTAAATTGACTGACCATAAAATCTATTTAGGTCATCTTCTTGCCATGGCCAATCTTCGTAGTAATAATAAAGAGAGATCTCCTAACACTTATTAAGTTTTTAAAAGGACATTGATGTGGCCAACGGACGCACAGCTTATTTAAAACATTGTGATATTTGGGTTTTAGGTGGTTACCTCACAGTTCTTGTCATCCCGATGAAACCATATTTAGTTAACCCTCATAAAATCCTTACAAATTAAAAAGCATCAAAGAAAATTTATGTTATTTATTTTTCCCATTGTAACATAAAACTCAATGAAAGCACTGATAGACTGGCAGACAAGCGCTATACCATAATACGAGAAAAATCACCTTCGGAATTATCAAATAACATAGCTTAGCATACAAGTATAAAGTTTACCTTAACTGTTGATTTATTAGACGGCAAGGTTTATTAGGAGATTTTTCTGCATTTTCATGGACAATAATTATATAGCAATCTCCTGCTGGTTTATCGATACAAATTTAAATATGTGAAATATGTTTCATCTATGCATAAACGTTCGAAATGCATTTTAATGAACAATTTTCTATTTGATTAGGTCTGGCACGTAAAAATCATTGTTTTATAAAATATTTTTAAAAACATACAAACAAAAAATTGCGAGAAAAATTGAAAATAATTTCAAATTAATTCTCTCGAATATCCGTCAACAACTTGCAAAACTAATATAATATAATGGTTTTTGAAGCGGAGAAATGACCTTAAGAACAAAACGCAATAATGAGTTTAATGCGCACATATCGTTAACCGTCTGCGATGTAGAAATAAAAAGTTATTAAAGTATTTAAGACAATCAGAATTCGAGAAATTTGTTTGCATTATCATAATGTATTTGATAATATCATAATATCTCTACCTAAAACTTTCTACTTATATATACCATAATTCCTTTTAAAGGGTCAATGACGGATGACTACAAAAGTTTCGTGATGGATGACAGCTCTGCTAGCAGTACATACTCTGTGACAGGTACACAAAACAGCGTCATTAGTGCCAGAGTGTCTTACACGTATAATTTATTAGGCCCTTCAATGACTTTAGACACTGCTTGTTCTTCGTCATTGGTTGCAATCGACATAGCTTCACAGGCTTTAGTTACTGGTTGGTATTGTTATTGTGTACTTCAGTCTTCTCTAATGCTTTTAATCATAAAGTTCCTTTTCAATAAATCAATTTTGTCATTTTCACATTTATACTTTATATAACACCATCATGGTGGTATTTTATAACTTATGTAACAATATGTATGCTACCTGAATGCTTATTAAATGCTTTTTCTTCTCTATTTTATTTTGGGAATGATATTATTCTAATGATAGTTCTAATTGGTTGATATGAAGTTTCTTTTAAATCACCTTTGTCAATTTAATGTCGAGTAAAGCGTTTATATACAGGAAAATGCAATTTGTGTATTTGCGGTGGAGTTAACATACTCATGGACCCACAGTTGTTCGTTGCTCTATCTAAGGCTGGAATGCTTTCACCGACTGGCCAGTGCAAAACATTTACAAAGGATGCTGATGGATATGCTCGAGGAGAAGGTTGTGGGATAGTGATTCTGAAAGCATTAAAAGATGTGAGTTTTCGTACTGAATAATTTAATATACTTTGATTTATTTTTTAATTGATTTATTTTTTTAATTTATCTTTGACTTGAGTTCTTGAATACGGTAACTGTTAAAATAACACTGTACGCATATCAATAATATCATGTAGCGGATATTGTAACGTGACTTAGTTATCTCGACGATTATACAGACTGTGATGAAATGAAAACATGTTATTTTAGTTCACTTTATAATGTTAGCATACTAGTATCAGCAGATATAGTTTACTTGTCCTGAGAAATGTTGGTAATATTACCAGAATGATGATCTATTGTTTGGTAATATTGTCGGTAATAATCGGATTCCGAAGTAAACATTGCGAATTTTAATGTATTGTACAATGGTATATGTATAACTTAGAATTAGCAGTATCAAACTTGCCTCACTAGCTTCAGGATGTAGGAGTTTCAGTTTAATTTAAATTGAAGATTGCAGGTTCGAAATAAATGATTTTTATTTGTTTAAGTTTTCTTATATATTTTTTATTATACTTTTCAAAACTTGACCACTATGTTTTATGCATGCTTATCACTCATTGTACGGATTTACATATTGAATAAAAATTATAGAAGTTAAAAGAAACTATTCATAAACCCATGTTTCATATAACTAAAAGAAATTAAAAAAAATCAGTTTGTGAAAACTAAAAGAAAATGTCCAAGATTCGAACTTGCAACTACTAAATCACAATCCCGTCGCTCTTACACTTAGCCATCATGCAATTTACTTTATTAAAGTATCGAGATATTAACTATCATTCAAATCCGAAGCGTAAGCGTAAATCATTATAAATTACGGAAACATACAAATAACGCCCCAACATTAATGAGGTCATTAATGCCAAACAATATTTCCATAAAGTCACAAGGCAATGTGAGGTGTAAATATAAACACTTTTCGAAAGTCCGTAATACTTTATAACATGTAATATTGAGGTACAAATCTAGGCCTTCGAATAAAATATCGATTAATACGACTTGTCCCGGGGTGATAATTTGGACTCAATGTTACTTGGAAAAGTCCATTAACGGGTATTTCGGCATTATTAAACAAGATTGGAAGTGTCAACAACTATATGTATATACATGTACATGTAGTTTAATGCTAATGAGAATGTGTATCCTCGTTGTGACTCAGTTGGTAAATCATCGTCACTGTAACTTTAAGTGATATGCACTCATAGGTTCAAATTCTGCGCTCTGCCATCTAATTATGATGTTGTTGTTTTTCCTTTTATTTTTTAATTTGCTTTGTCTTTCTTATAATTGATCATTTGAATATATTTTGTTATCCTAAATTTTATTCTCTTTTTTTATTTTATTTTTATTTCATCTTTGTTCCCCTATTTATAAAGGAAAACAAATACATTTCAAGTGATTAAATAACTTTTATTTTATTTCATTTTTTTAAACACTTAAGAAATCAAACTATTTTAAACACACTACGATACAAATTACCATTAACTTGAATATATTGATCAATATGTAACACATTTTATTTCATAATATTTTTTTTACATTTCTAATAATGTCAGTTTCGTATCACTTACATTTTCCCCAAACTTTACATCAACCCATGTACGAAAGTATTCTATTTCAAGCATTTGAAAGTGCATGTATTTGGAACAAAACCGGTCAAAAGAGAAAAAGATACATGAAACACTGAAATGTAATACAATGTAGTACCTTACCTTAATGCGAACATGTTAATGCATAAATACAACACTGACACTGATGCTCTGCCTACTGCGCTATCAAAACACATGATAACATGACATTTTATGTTGCGTTTTATTGATTATGCTTCAGTCTGCCTTCCCTATCTTTTGCATTGTTATAATCAGAGGAAGTAGTATTTTTGTTTATTGACAGAAAACAATGAAACAAGATTTATCGAAATCTTCTGAACACAAATGTATATTGATTTATATGAGTTCTATGGTCTGTTTGTATCAGTATGGAGATTTTGAATGAGTGAATTTTGAATGACATTTGTCCTACCTAAAAGACTCTACAAAAATTCAGCATTTTGTAAAAGCACAGAATAATTTTGAGCAGCTTAAAACACACAGCTTTATATACAACTCGATCTTGAAACTCAGGATAGACATTGATTAGGCTATAAATAAAATCTTGAAAAACTAGGATAGAGTTTTATTATTTTACGTTATTTATACGGCGTCTTCCTTTTATCGAGTGTTATATTATGTATAGATAACTGCCATTTTTTTAAAGCATTTTCATATGACCCCATATCTCCAAACGTAGTCTCTCAGTCCGAATGGACACTCAATAGGGTTCCTTCAACCTCGTGAAAACGTAATTAATTGGTGTGTTACATCACAGGGAGTGATGTTAATGTATGTGCGACCAACTTCTTTTCAATTTTGTTTAATTCGCACGGAAAACGGAAACAGAATTAATTACGATAACGTAATTCCTGTTAAGGACTAGTTTCCCCTAATTAAGATTAAGAAAAACCGAATTAAAGCATTTTTAGAAAGATTGTTGTTTATTAAAATAGTTCTACTTAATCGGCCTATTTTATCTTGATTCATAATTCATTAAATGACACAAAAAAGCATAATATCTAATATTTTACGATGCAAGCAGGCCCGATTTCAAAAACACGATGTGTTATTATTTACTGATTTTAGTTTATTTTCGAAGAAATGCATTCTTAAAGTAGAAGTGAATGGATGCTATTGAGTTAATTATAAAAAAATAGCTTAGGTTAATTCCAATAAACTACTGTAAAGATCTGTAATGTAAACACTTTTTTATTTTTGTTTTATAAAAAAAAAATGAAATCATCTCGCTATATCAGTTGGTTTAAATGCATTTAATCACCAGAGTATTTTGATAATCATCCACATGCATTAGTAAAAGGTTATTTATGAAATATAAGTTTCTTTTGCATGACAAGATATGAATATCATTTTATTTCTAAATAATTGCATTTAGGCTATACAGGATGGAAATAAGATATGGGGTACAATAAAAACTGGAACAAATCAGGATGGACATATGGCATCACCAATCACAGCGCCTTCTGGATTTCAACAAGAATCGTTGATCAAACATATCTTCGAAATATATGGTGTTGATAAAAAAAGAATTCGCGTCATTGAAGCTCATGGTTCGTTAATTTTAGTTGCTTCTGCCTTTGAAATTTAATTGATCGTTAATTATTCTTGTTTTTTTACTCAAAACCTACCTTTCTTATGTTAATCGTAATTCCTAATAAGTCAATATAGTCACCTGTGACTCTTCATAACTAAATGGCTGCTGCCACTTCAAAAGAACCACATGAAATAAGCATCACGCTAGAATTTTATATGAGCTGTTGACCAAGTTAAACGACATGCCTATCTTCTGGTTCATACCTTATATAATGTATCATAAGTCTACATCTACGAGTAAATATCGTAAGGATTATGGAAAATCAAACTATTCAAGTCAATATAAATATGACCCAGGTATTTAAAACAGTAAATATGCCCAAAGACAATTACATAGACCTGTTTTTTATTTATGATGAAACTTAAATGAAACAATTAAGATAATTTCTATCAAGAAGTCAATGCACTTGGGAAACAATTTGGAAAATGCACAAATGCAACAGAAGAAGTATTCATTGGTTCCGTAAAAACAAACATCGGTCATCTGGAGGCAGCTGCTGGTGTTGCTGGTCTCATCAAAGTTCTTTTGATGATGAAGTATCAAATTGTTGTACCGTCATTATGGTACAACGAAGAAAACGAAAATCCATTGATAAAGTTGTCACAATATGGATTTGTTGTCCCGACAGAATGCAAACCTTGGAAACAGTCAGGTAATGAAAATCTTATTGCTTGTGTTAACAGTTTTGGATTTGGTGGCACTAATGCTCATTGCATTGTTGAACAATATTTGCAAAATAAAAGTCAGAAAAGGAACAATGATACATGTTTACCTTTCATTATAACAATATCGGCACATAGTGAAGATAGTCTCATTTCAAATGTCCGACATATACATGATTTATTGAAATTGAAGGTGTATGACATTGGTTCCGTATCGTACACATCAACATGTAAACGTGATCACCGACCAAACAGAAAAGCATTATATGGAACCAGTCAAGACGGTATTATTGCAGCTGCTGCTACCTTTCTTAGCGTGGGTGAAAACATATATCCACCTTTAGAGTCAAAACAAGTTGTTTTTGTTTTCTGTGGCGTTGGTACATCATGGACAGGGATGTGCAGTTCACTAATGAAGTTAAAAGTATTTAAGGAGGCAGTATTATGTATCGATAAACATCTAAAAGCACATTCAGGCTGGATGATTTCTAACAAACTTACTGACGGCGAGGATATATTGTCTAACCCGATGGTTTCACACATTGCCATATTTGCTTGTCAGATTGGCCTAGCTGCAATGTGGAAAGAACTAGGAATTGTTCCTGATGCCGTTGTTGGACAATCGGTTGGAGAAGTTGCAGCCGCATATGTAGCAGGATATTTGGATCTTCAAACAGCAACTAAAATCATATTCTATAGATCGAAACTTCTTGCAGCAGTTACGTCTGGTAGAATGGCAGTTGTACACAATGTTGAAATCGAAATCGTAAAAAAACATTGTGAAATTGAGGGATCAGTTTATATTGCAGTTTTTAATAGTCCAACATCGTGCACAGTGTCGGGGAAGGCTGAAGATATCAATACTTTAAGACAGACAATTTCAACAATAGAAAATATAAGACCTAAGTTTATAGACTTAGAAGTTCAATGTGCATACCATAGTCCACATGTCGAACAGGCAGCAAATGATCTAGAAAAGCAGTTACAAAACATTCAGTCATTCCAATGCCATACACCAATGTTTTCTACTGTAACAGGAGAACAAGTGACAAACGATTTGATTGGGACGCCAAACTATTGGGGACAAAACGTTAGGATGCCAGTTCTATTTTCAAATGCTATCAATGCAGTGAAATCAAAAACGGGGCATAACATATTTCTTGAAATAGGACCCGGCCCAGTGCTACGAGCACATATTGAAAAAATATTAAATGGAAGTAACAGCTATACATTAATTCCGTCCATGCAGAAACAAAGTGAGGTAAAGACATTTACGGAAGCACTATGTACACTGTACGAGCTTGGTTTAAACCCAAAATGGAAAACTATATTTCCGCATCAAAGCGATTTGACTGATATACCTATTTATCAGTTTCGTAAACATCGGAAACTCTACCAAAGTCCAAACGCTGTAAAGAAAACACAAGGAAAACACATGACAAATGCAGAACATATGTTTGTCAAGCAACTTCCACAGAAAGACGACGTTTCTCGTTTTAAAATCGAGATAAGTGAAGAAACTACACCTTTTGTATTTCAACATATTGTTGCCGGCCACATAATACTTCCTGGAGCAGCATATGCTGATGTTGGCTTTGAAATAGGAGGCAATGTCTTGGGTCTTTCTACACACAATATTTCATTGTCCTTGGAATTTCTTCGGCCTTTAAAAATTGAAATTGGGACAAAATCCAGTTTGCAGATTTCCACAGTTGTTCAAAGAAATGAACTTCTATTTCATGCAAAACATAAGCATGTTACTATGTGCAAAGGTTGGATAAAATCAACAGAGGAGTCACTTGAATCTGAAACGTTAGATATTGAATGTTTAAAACTTTCAGTTACTAACATGGGGTGTAAACACATGTCTGCAGATGAAATCTATTCAAATTTAGAAGCAATGGGATTTAAATATGGTCCCTTTTTCACTTCAATAAAAAGTTGTATTACAAATGGTATCGAAAGTTTAACAGAAATAGAAATACCAAATGAAGTAGTTAGTCAGTATGGCTTGACAACATTACATCCGTGTGTTTTAGATGGAATGATGCAATCAACCATTAACAATTCATCTGAAGAGATTTTGATAAAGATAAAAAATGAAAAGCTGAAATTTATGCCGGTTGCTATCGGTGATCTTCGTATGTTTGGCAAGCCAGAGAAGTATATGTACATTTTCACAAGGAGAATCAACACGACAATTTTAGATTGCGTGATGCAGGTCCATTACAATATCCTTTTACTTAGCAAGGCTGGAAAAGTTTTGGTAGACCTTCGTAACTATACAACATATGGCAAGAGAAATTCATCAATTGCGCCTTGTGAATTGTCATACCGCTTAACATGGCACCCTGTTGAAAAAAATAGTGAGCCAAATAAGCAAACAACTAATGTTCTGCTTCTTACAAATACGCCTTCACAAGATTTACATCAAGGGCTTGAAGAATTTGAAAATATATTTATTTTTCAAAATAAAAACAACTGGTCAAATGAGGAATTCGTATCAAATGCATTTATAGATGGTACTATCGGAGAGATTCACGCTGTCATATTGTTTATCAGTAAACACGACGACACGGATTTAAATGCAGATTCGGCATCATATATACATGAGTGCGTGACGAACAACTGTATGCTTCTCACTGCACTTGTAAAGTATATGACTAATCTAAACATTTCTTTACCACTGTATGTTGTTACGCAAAATACACAACCAACGTTATCAAATGAAACGAAATCAATCAATCTTATAGGAGAAGAACTTTGGGGTTTCACTCGTTCTATACATCTCGAATTTATACACGGTGATATTACATTGATTGATCTTCAGCCTACGTTACAAGAGACAAAATATACTTTAGTCTCTTTCATACGTGATACATGCCATAAAATGGAGAAAACAAAACCAGAAATTATCATACACTATGAAACTATTTATGGTGCTCAATTTTCAAAAGTTCAAAGGAGGGAGATGATTCCAGCGCTTAGGGTAGAAAACAGAGTTTTGAGAAAAAGTTTTTCTCGTCACGAAGTTTTAGCAGATAGATCAAAAAGAGTTAAATCTTTGATTGTAACACCGTCGGAAGAAAATGAAGTAAATAACTCGAAGGAGGAACATATATCTTTAGAGATAAAAAATGTCTGTTTACATCCGCTTTCAATTTACCCAAGGACAACAACTGGGATTTGTCTTGATCAAGATATATGGAGAGATAATTTAGATAACGGGCATAATCTATTTGGCCTTGAATATACGGGTATTCCAATATCAGGGTCTACAAACAGGAGATTTGCATGCGGGATATCTGAAATTCATGCCATTGATCAAGAGGAATCGTTCAATAAATGGGAAATCCTAGCTATATTTCCCTCAAGCATAGCCACAAGGATGTCAGTACCAAGATCTTGTACTATACATATGAAGGACATTCCATTTTATCAACCTGGTCTTATTTTGACTACAGTGTTATGTTGGAATCTTTCAAAACAAGTCCCAAAACGTTCAAGTGTGTTTGTTTACAGCTGTCACAAGTCTTCATTAACGAAGCTCATTTTAGAAACTTTGGTACGTAGTAAAAAGAATGCCAACCTCGTCGATTTGTCAAACAATAACATTCACAATGAAACCACTTTTGACGTTTTGCTGTCACTTGAAAAGCTCGATTCGAGTTTACCTATACTAGCAAAATGTAAAAAGATAATATGCCTACAGGAGAATATTTCAGAACCAATACGTCTAAAAGCTTCGAGATCTGGGGAACAATCTGTTTCGACCTTTTCTGCTATAGAACTGCTTGAAAAGAAAAGTGTTTGTAATCTTCTTCCAAAAGTCGTTTCCTGGCTACGAAAGAACTCTCAAAGTTTAGGAATTTTGGAGGGCTCTTTGCAACAAGACGATAGTTGCAGATTACCTTTCAACTCATTTGAAATAATGAAAAATGGCAAAGTAAATCTGCCCATTAGAAACCCTATCAATAGATTGTTCAGTAAGTCTGGAATATATATTGTAACGGGCGGACTGACTGGCCTTGGATGGGAGTTGATTGTCCTGCTGGCTGAAATGGGTGCTGGTATTATAGGATCGATATCAAGACGAGATCGCTCGGCAGATAAAGCAGATGATATTGCCAAAGTCGAGAAAACAACAGGGTGCAAGATAATCAATGTAAAAGGGGATGTTACTGATTTAAAGTCAATGTATGGAACTGTAAAAGAAATTGAATCGTATGCAAAACAAGAATCTGTTCGTGGTATATTTCATGGAGCTGGCGTTTTGAATAGTCAACTCCTTATGAACTTAGAAGAGTCTCAGATTGATTATGTACTGCAACCGAAAGTGATAGGGACATTAAATTTGCATATAGTTGCCAAGGATATGGAGCTTGACTATTTTGTAGTCTCATCCTCAATAAATAGTCTGATCGGCTCACCTGGCCAGAGTAGCTACGGTGCCGCCAACTCATTTCTAGATACATTTATAGAATGGAGACGTGAACAAGGACTACCAGGTCAAGCTATAAATTGGGGAGCATTGTGTGTGGGAATGGCGTCTAGACCTCAATTTGTACAAAACTTTACAAAACGAGGATTCAATCTCCTAACAGTCCTTGAAATCAGAAGTTGTTTTCAAGATGCTTTGATGCGGAATGCAACTAGTATCGTATACGCTGATATTAATTGGGATATATGTGCAAAAGATTATACAAACACGAAGCTGGAGAGAACGAGGTTACAGATGTCGATTTTGATTGAACAAGCAGTGTCACATAGTATGCACTTTGACAATGATGGAATAGATGATATGTCTTTTGATGTAAAAACATTGCAAAGTGCTGGAACAGAGAGACAACTGGCAGCTTTAACGCAGGTCATTCAAAAGATTTCAAGAAAAGTGATTGGAGGTGACCATCGTCAAATCAGCATGACATCTTCTATAGAACAGATGGCATTTGACTCAATGTCAACTGTCACTTTTATCAACATTGTACACGATATAATTGGGTTTCGAATTCCGCCGGCGTTCATGCTAAACGTTAGCAACACTCTGAATGACGTTAAACAGTTGCTTTATGGTAAAATATTTGCAGTTAGATTATAGCAGCAATATTCTGTTGAGGGAATCAGTGCGCAAACAAACAGTGTGCTTGGAATAAAATCAAGTAAAGATGACAATATTACGCCAATTGAAGTGTAAATTTGATTTGCTTCTTGTACGTACCAAATAATAGGTTGATATTTTATAGAATGTTTTGAGAAGGCGAACAGATGAAACTCTAGGCCGATTTACTTCCTTCATGATAACGTGTGTCTCTTTGGAGTAGCTGTATAAAATATATCATCAATCTGTTAATATTTAAACTTTTTTACATTGAAACGTTTATCATTTACGTAAAGCAAACTGTTAAATGTAAACACAGCAAACGCGTGCTGATACATAATAATGTAACTTACTGTCAATTTACATTTCTGTGGTCTAAAGGACTGCATGCATCTGCAACTGTCATACTGAAGTATGACTTTTTTTGAAATTCTGATCTCCTAACACTAAATCAGTGTGAAAGAGTGAAATATATTTATGTCTTTAATCACACCAAAATTTGACATTTATCATACAAATAGTTTTCAGCATTAAGCATGTAAAAGAACTGTAAGTTGTAATGTGACCATCAAACTCAAATTTACTTGGGATTCATCAACAAACCCTCCTTAAACAAGTGTTATAACTTTCAGGTTATTTTTGATACATTAATATACAGAATGTAAGAAACATAACATAATGTAGGATTTTTCATTGACATGTACCTAATTTTGCTTGTTCAATCATTTTTCTCACTGCAAAGACATTATGCGTAACATCAATGTACTACATACGCAAAATTGCCACAGATATGTTATTTCTGTCTGTACATATTTTGCCTTTATAACTCTTTTAATTATTATTTGCCTAATCCAAGAGATGCATTTGTATTTTTAGTTTCATCTAGTGATTTGCTTTTAATCATCTGTAATTTCATTTTAATAGATGCAGAAATATAACCATAGTCTTTCATTTACAGTTTTTATTCAGTTTCTTGACTTCTCGTTTGCTATGTTTTGCTATCATTTTTATATAGCCTTAAAATTTATGTGTTTTAATTACTCTATTCTATGTGATGAATGCACGTTTCAAAGATTTCTGTAAGGTTTGTAAATATTTATTTGAAAAAAAAAATGTATTTTATGTTGACTTTATGTCTAAACAAATTATTAAATTATTATCGTTAACAGCCTATCAATCTCTAAATGTGTACAATTTTAAAAGCTGAGAGTGGATCAATAATTGGTCGTGTGCTCTCCCATATAGCTGGGAATTTTTTTTAACAATTTAATCGTGATATCCCTGAAATTAATAGTAGATTTTTGCAATACCTGACATTAAAGAACTATGATTTTCAATAATAGGATTCATGCAGATATAACGATTTTCTTGCAACTCCCTACATCGATATTTATATATTTATATTATATATTTCCGGAGAACATTCTTATTTATATATTTATATTATATATTTCCGGAGAACATTCTAAAAGACAAAGATAATAAACGTATGTTTAAGCCTACCTTCTTTAATGCTCATTTAAAAAATCAACAAATATAAATAGTAAATGCACATTATATCAGTGTATGACAACCACCAGTATCATCAGGCGATATTGTGACGTGATTTAGTTTAGTCGTTGATTACACAGGAGGTTAACATGTAAATGCATTTTGTTTTTTATCATTAGCATAAGAGTAATCAGCGCTTAAGTTGTTTTTCTGTGATAAGTATGTCCTGAACAACGCTTTGTTTTGCTGTATATTGCTCTGTTGTGTTGAGAAATATTTATTTGAAAAAAAAATGTATTTTATGTTGACTTTTTCATTGTACCGTGAATAGCTTACACACGTGGGTTTAAAAGTGTACATACGCATGCATGCGTGCGTGCGTGCAAGCGTGCGCGCGTGTGTGTGTGTGTGTGTGTGTGTGTGTGTGAGAGAGAGGGAGAGAGACTAACTTTTATGTCAGACTTCCAAACCCAATAACCAAACTAACCGAGTAACTTTTATGATTATTCTTTTATAAAATTTAAATGAGAAAATATATGTTGGAGTTATTAGTGATTTTATTTGTTAGAGGTTGATATTTATAATTATCCAATTTTATACAATATATCTAAATGTAACTGGGAAATCAAAATGTTCTAAATAAAAGGAATGGCAGACCATTGGATATACAGTTTAAGGAAATTTATAAAGCTAAAATGTTATGTACTTTTAAAATCTATAATGAACAATTATGGATAATCTGACTACATGCTTTGATATGCATTAAAACATTGCAATAATAACAAATACTGTATGTATTTTACAGAATTATTGAATTTTCTTCTCAAAATGTATCTAGCAGTTTCTTGGTATTATTTGTTAAATAATAGTGTAAGCTTCTGAAATTTGTATATTTTGTTATAAATGCTCAAATAGATGTCCATTACTCATTATGTAATAACATTTCAAGCATAGAATACAAAATACATTGACTTTTGTAACTGTAATTTTGATTCTTGTGCAGTCCTTAAATCAATGAATACAATTGTAATTATTGCCGCCAGGAACATTTACTATAAAATAAAGATAGAAAAAGATATATGAGGTCTTGTTCGTTTTCCCTATCAATAAAATGGATTAAACGGAGTCCCTAACGAACGCCAATAATAGCGCAATTGAAACTGTTGCAGTCTCAGTTCATTTAAGCCTGTCCATTCACGATACAAGCTACTGTCCATGTCCCTGGGACCGGTTTTAGCAGAGTTCAACATTTAAACATGAAAATGGTGACATTTTCAAAAATAAAGAGGAATATGTTAGTTAAAAGTGAAAGGACATTTTCACTGTTCTTCCTTATTTCAAATTATCAATGAATTTTGAGTACATATGTCCCATTTCATCATTACAAAATACAAATTAACTCGGCTCAACTAAAGGAAGCAACATATCAAACGGAGGCTATTAAAAGTAAAGTGTAGTTCCTTCTGTTCTTTACCTTTTCCATTTTTTCCCTTTCTTAATCGATCAATCGACAAAAATTCATGCGATTAAGATGTGTTATTTTATCATACAAAATACAAATTATCTGTTTTGATAGTTGTGACCGGGAACATCTTAACTTAATAATTATAATTTGACCGTTCTAAACAAAATATTACATTATTATCGTTAACAGCCTATCAATCTCTAAATGTGTACAATTTTAAAGCTGAGACTGGATCAATAATTGGTCGTGTGCTCTCCCATATAGCTGGGAATTTTTTTAACAATTTAATCGTGATATCCCTGAAATTAATAGTAGATTTTTGCAATACCTGACATTAAAGAATTATGATTTACAATAATAGGATTCATGCAGATATAACGATTTTCTTGCAACTACCTACATCGATATTTATATTTATATATATTTATATTATATATTTCCGGAGAACATTCCTATTTACATATTTATTATATATATTTCCGGAGAACATTCTAAAAGACAAAGATAATAAATGTATGTTAAAGCCTACCTTCTTAAATGCTCATTTAAAAAGTCAGCAAATATAAATAGTAAATGCACATTATATCAGTGTATGACAACCACCAGTATCATCAGGCGATATTGTGACGTGATTTAGTTTAGTCGTTGATGACACAAGAGGTTAATATGTAAATGGCTTTTGTTTTTAACAATGGCATAAGAGTAATCAGCGCTTAAGTTGTTTTTCTGTGATAAGTATATATGTCCTGAACAACGCTTTGTTTTGCTGTATATTGCTCTGTTGTGTTGAGATCTCCGAGAGCTATATCGTAAAGTACAAAACGAATAATGCTCCCTGGAACTATATTCAGCAACATCATGATTGGATTTCAAAAGTGATGCTTCGCTTTGATGAACAATACTTCTTGTTATGAAATTGTGAAAGATAACGTAGCTTCTAAGAAAATGTTAACTTGCATCATCATCGTCATGTCTATTATGACCATCATCATTATCATAATAAAAGTCACTACAAAATCACTACAATCATCAATTCCATTGTTATCAACATAATCATCATTACACTCATCGTCAAGTCCATCATCATCATCATGAAAATCATCAAAACAAAATGCGTTATCATCGTCATCGTCATCATCATCGTCACCACCAACGTCATCAAAACCTTTACCATGACTATCATAATCGAAATCACTATGATTTTCATCAGCATTATTAAGATAGTTTTCGCTCCTCACCATCAAGCTCGTCACCTTCTCCAGTGTCATCATTATTGAAATCATGATCACTTCTATCATCATCATCATCATCATCATCATTTTTATCATCATTATCATCAAAAATATGATTATCATCACCTCAATAACAATCATAATTGAAATACTTACGTCAGTTATCGTTTAAATCATTATCACCTCAAGTATTATTATCAAAATCTGATAATCAACATCATCATCATCATCATGAAAAATCATTTCATCTTAATCATAATCATCACAATTATAATAACCATCACTGTATAATCACCTTTATCATCATCGTCGTCTTCGTCGTCGTCATAAATCATTATCACTTCCATCATCATAAAATCATAATTATTACCATATAATCATTATCATAATCAGTACTTCCATTATTAAATTTTTTATTATCATCATCACATCTTCATGAGCATTAAAGTTATACATCATCACCTCCTCCTCCACCATGTCATCGCTTAATTACACATAATACTATAATGACCACAGGTACTTCGTCGTGCATTATTTGAGGCACAAACGGGCCCCTGAGTAGAACAAGCTAGCTGAATAGCCGACTCACATGAAAGAATATGGCCCTTATATGGCTGAAATTTCAAACCTATATTGGTGAGAGGTTTGTGGTGTAAAGCCAAAGACCCTATCGCCCCACAACAATATAATAAATCAGTTAATAGAACAGTTTAATGTTCGACATGAGCGGTTGTTTGCATATACATGTATAGTCAAAGATGCTAGGCCGTTCATTGAATCCCGCCTTTCCTTGTTGATCTTGTTTACCATATTTTGTTCATTAATTGTGTTTAAAGTTTACATAAATGTCACGATTACATTATCCTTGCTATACTAACAAACTTGCCAAGTTTATACATATAACATATTAATTAATACTCTCGCTCAACAATCTCAAATAAACTTACACTAATAGTATAACAAGTATATTCACTGTCTATCAAAAACGAAATAACTTTATTTTCCCCATTTACAAAATTTCAAAAATGCAAATAAAGATATAACGAACATTTGATTTCATATAAACAGTTCCAGTTTTAAATTTACACATGTCATTATTCATTCTATTGGTTGAGTAACAAATGGCATACACAGACACTCTAACTTATTTACAAAATTAATGTAAGTCAAATTGAATTCACGAGAGCAGAGCTGAGTCACCGCGCCATTCCTGTGCAGGATGCAAACCAGTTGACCAGTACTAAATGCCCTTACTTTTCTCCTTATATGCCAGAGCAGTGGCACAATGCAAATGACCGTAGATTTCATGATCAATCCTGTACATTGCTTGAATCGCCCGGTTCACAGTCCAACGCCAATCTGACTGAAGTTTAGGAAAATCCTATCTTCTTATGTGCATAACATGTAGATCTAATTCCCAGCAACTCATTTTCGACTTTTAGCCTATTTGGATTTTAGAATAAGGTTATTTTAGCAAATCTTACAGACAATTATTTATGTCATCCGTGAATTGATTTGCCTTAGAAAAAATTAAAATAGACATTTAGAATATAATTTCTGCGAAAAATTATATCCAAGACTATCAATTTCGGTATCAAAACGTTAAATCCAGTTATGCCATTTATCTTAAAAGTATCGAAGGGCATCGTCATTTTTGTCAAATGTAATGTCATTTTATCATGTTAATCGCATTACACATGTCTGGTTTCCAACGACTGAAAATATAAGTGTTCCATTTTCGTGAACGCGAAAGCGGCCACAGATTGGCTGATTAAAAGGTTACATGACCGTGACCTTTCGAGCATCGTCAGATCTACAAATAAACTTTAGAAGATCTCAACTTTAGAGCAACATGGTCCTGGCCAATCCAAAAGGAAGTGTACAATACACATTGTGTAATATTATTTAATACAAGGGTAATAAAATTTAATCTTCAACACGCTGCTGTTTAAATTTTAATAACAGATGAAAAAGTCGTCTAATGATACCTTAAACAGACGACTTTTGTGTGCGCCTTTTGACCATTGGATTATTAGTCCCGCATATTAATTAAATCTGTTATAAATATCAATTAACGTTTTAAGTACTTACCGCTTTAAGTCATCCAAAATAACTGTTTTCTGGTTGACATAACATGGAATCACGACTATTGAAGCCTTAAAGTATATCATACACTGTTCTCAATTTTACTGCGCTTTTGCCCTACGCAGAATGCGCATGCGCGAAATGCAACATCGGTTACTTTGGAAGAATCGTATTGTAAAAAGGTCTATAATGCTGGGGTTTATGGTGAAGTAGGAAGGTGGCCATTATATTTTGCTTATTTTGTCAAGGTTATCAAGCTTTGGTGTAAAACGATCCGAACTCTTAATATAATTATGAAAAAAGTTTACGAACAAAGTGTTATTGATTGTGAACATGGATATAAAAACTGGGTCTCAAATGTTAAACGATTATTGTATACATATGGTTTTGCTGATGATTTTATAAATAGTAATAAAGGTGACGGTAAATTATTTCCTGGAATGTTTAAACAAAGACTTGTTGAAAGTTATGTGCAAAATTGGCATGGTAGTATTGAAAATTGTAATGTTTTAGATCTATGTAAAAATTGCAAAACCAATTTATCGTATGAAATTTACCTTGACTTTTTACCACGTAGTTTAAGAATGTATATTTCCAGAATAAGAATGTCTCTCAGAATACAAACGTGTAGATATAATAGACATTATCACGAAACGAATGATATTGTCAATGCTGTAATACTATTGATATCGAAAATGAATATCATTATATTTTGGTTTGTCCTTGTTACAATAATATTCGTAAAATATATATATATAAAATATGTTTATGTAAGACCATCGATGTTCAAATTTACTCAGCTATTGCAAACTTCAATTTTATTGGTTAATTTAGCGAGATACATTAAAGAAAGTTTGGTATTCAGAAATGTTCAGTTAAATATTTGATGTTTTTTAAACATCCTCTTGAAAAATAGAAACTTTATTTCACAATTTCCATATAACTTAACATCATGTTTGTTTGTGTAAACATGCATTATTCTTAAATGATAAAGGTATTTTATCTTATGTGATTCATTATCATATGATATTTGTGTGCATTCATGTATAACTTGTAATAATAATGACACATTATTACAACAAAAAGAATCCATTATTTGTCGATGTTTAATAAATAACATTATGCCCATTCAGGGATATATAATAAATGAACAAGTGAATGTCAAAGTAAGATTACAATTTGCCATAATTTTTTTCAATTTTATTATAATTTCGCATGAACGATAAAAAATTAACGTGTCGCAAGAAAACGTCTGTAAATATGCATTAGAATTTTCTGTAATGTTCAATTTATAAAAAGAGTAAGGCAGTTTTTTACATATAAGGCAGATAGATATTTTATCCTAAATTTTTTCCAGTAACAACCCGTTTGCAAATCACCATTATAACAGTCAATCTTTTGAAATATATAAGTCAATTCAGCTCAACTTGACTATAAAAATGAGCATAATGTTGGCTTTACCAGACAGGACAAGTTTATCAAACATTTTGTAACCTACGTCTTTGGTGTTTTCAGGAAATGGTGAGGGAATGTGACTCAGAGATAATTCGACCCCTTTTTGAAGTAGGTTTATCAATGATAACATTATAATTAGGTACTAGTACAATAATTCCTTATAAAAGAATGGTAAATTAACATGTATTATTTTTTTTACATCTTAACACCTTTTATTATCGAAATCATCTTATTCAGAAAAAGACATTCTGAATAAACATCTTAATTTATGACCAAAATACATGTAAACCTCAAACTTTGGTAAAGGCATTACGAATAAGAAATCAAAACATTATTTTTAAATATTTTTCTGTCGTAATGATCTATTGACAAATAAGATTAAGACATGTTATTATGGAATTTTCATTTATCTGTGCTGATTTTCCAGCAAACTGTTTTCTTGAGACATTTGGATCTATCCCGTAATGAATTACGTTTTGCTGGTGGAGCGGTCATCGGGGAAGCTCTGCTTGCAAATGAAACAATCTTGTCTCTTGACCTAAGCTGGAATCATCTACGCAGAGACGGTGCTTGCTTCATTGCCGATGGTCTTGCGGTGAGTGTGCAGTATTTTCTTATAGAGTAATATGATTTAAGTATTGGAATAAATGTCAGTTTTATGGCTTTAAAACACCATAAGTGGCTAAAACTATTTTATTTTTAATAAGTCTGAACTTTTTAAATGGAATAACACTTATTTAAATTAGATATTAAAATAGTAGATGCACTTTATATATGTTTTGTTCTTTTGCATAACACGTGAAATATTAAAACACGAAAGTATTTTAAACACACAAGTTAAATTCCTCAGACAATTTCATCACAGACCTAATTTACTTGATTTTGTGGATTTCAAACACAGGGAAATACGTGTCTCAGACAAATAAATTTGGCATGGAATGGATTTTTCATCGACGGATGTCAAGCATTAGCACGTGCGCTAGAAAGGAACAGCATTTTACTTGAGCTGGATGTCACGTGTAATAGAATCAGTAAAGAATGCTTAGAGAAACTCTTGGTTGGATTGAAGAAAAATTCCAATCTTGAAATATTATGAGTAAGTATGTCAGACTTACCTCAAGATAAGAAAATATTTATCTTAGATCCTGGATGTAACATATGACTACCACACTCAACAAGGAAAAATTGCGTCCACAGAAGCACACGACAAAAATCAGTTAAACAGGATCACCGAAACGGCAAGCGATATTGCTAGTATTGCATACTCGTACAAATAAATTTAACATATTGTCAAATTAATTTTGTCTTTAACGATTAGTGAAGTATTTTCATTCAGTCACATACATACAGATTCGTACGAAAGATTTGTTTCATCTAGATTATAATATGAAGCCGTATAAAGATATAATTTGTGAAATGCCGAAAAAACATGGATATATTATATTTCATATAAATTGTGATCAAGTTATTAGAACGAAATGCAATTTATAAGTACCGTTAAATGTTCGAATTCGGATCGCTTGCTTGAACACGTGAGCAAAATGCCTATATGGTATACATTGTTATACCTCGGATCGTTCGGACTCTTGAACATGATCTCAAACAAAAAGACCCGCTGGACGCTAGTTGAAAATTATTGCACCTTATTCAAAGATACAATGTCTGTACCCAAACATGGTCACAAAAGAAGACGGAGCTTAAAACGCATAAAAACTGTGTCTTTGTGATAAAATGCTTTATTAAAAATATCCTGCAATTTCATTGAATGAAAATGTACGTACCTTGTATAATCCTAATTTCAAATATTTTCAGATAGGAAAAAATCCTATAACTCCTGAAGTTGTTGCTCATACAGTTCTTAAAAGACAACAAAACAACCGGAATCGGAGAGTTAGATATTAGTATAAGTGTATGAATTTGAGCCGCGTCACGACAAAACCAACATAGTGCGCTTTCGACCAGCATGGATCCTGATCAGACTGCGAGGATGCGCAGGCTGGTCTGGATCCATGCTGGTCGCAAACGCACTATGTTGGTTTTGTCGTGACGCGGCTCATTTATTAAAGATATTGTACAAAGTTAAATCGTTTCCATTGAAAAAAATGCATGATCTTATAGTGTTCTACTTACTGCTAAGAGTCAAGTTACCTGGAAATGTTAACACTTACCACGCTAAATATTTAAAACTTTCAATCTAGGCAAACCAATTATTTATGTTCAGGGAAAATTTAAAACATTATACATGTACCTACTTAATAGAGAACCGCGGTTACCATCTTGATAAGACGGCACGAAGTTAATTTAAGTGTTATGTTTGCCTTTTCATGTTAACTGTATAAATTTTTAATATTTTTTTTCACAAACGATTACAGCAGAAATGGAAAGGTTTAGTGATTATCTACGCAAAAGATCAAAACTTGTAACTTGTAAAGTAATTTAAATCTTACATATTCCAGGATACATTAGTGAAACCGTCATTTATTGATGTCCTTTCCCAGGTTAAAGCCATTAAAGACGTTAGAGTCATTCATGGACAGGTATTTTATTTGATTATAATTTTATATTTCCACATGAACATATATATTTATATGGCAGGATGAGTGATTTGGGTCAAATATGATAAACAAGATTAACAAGGAAAGGCGGCGTTCAATGAACGACCCAGCAACAAGAACCAGTGGCAAGGAGCCCAGACGGACCCCAAACACACTTAATCAAACAGAGGATATCAAATATCACTTATCTGATGGTAGTCACCGTTCACTCTGAAAGATTATATACTTCCCATTGTCTCTTGTGAAGAGAATCAATCAAACCAAATCTGCTATTGTTACTTTCAAACTTTGTTTTCATTTCTATGGAGGGATCTTGCCTTGTAGTAGGTTTCATATATTAACACCGATAAATGCAAAGTATAGAATAGATGAACCTTACTTCATAGTGTATTATGTACGGCACACAAACCATGTCAGTGAAAAGCAAGATCACCACCGAAAGTGGTTATTCCCCAATGCATGGGATACTTTCCTATATGTTTATTCTCCATTTTTAGTTTTTTGCATATTTTAATGCTCATTTAAAGTATTATGACGTTCTACCAACGTGTTACAATATACTTATTTTACACTTATGATTTTATCAAAAGAGTGCTGTCAATGCTGATGGGGGGAAGTTTGTTTTTGCACGCTTACAACACATGCCATTACAGCTTGAAAAAACGACTCATTGATCTCACATATTGTGTTCCTGTCTTTGATAGCACTTTCTTCATTTAAAATTTGACATTTAGGAATAAAACTGATTAAGTAAAGTTTTGTTTGTAGGTACAAGGTCGAGATCAAACTGCTGATGACGATTAACTTACTTTGATGGACGAAAATCCTACCATAGTTATCATGGAGTTCGGTAAACTGATGGGATTTCGTCTGCTCGACCTCTTTGCCGCGTTTGATAAGGATGGCAGTAAAACACTTGATCACGACGAAATAAAGACGGGACTTAGGGTAATACATGATCATTAATATTGTTACTTATAAGATTACATGTCAGTCTTCAAGTAAATCAATCTCCGCACGCAATTAATTATATGACTTTTTGTACAAAAAGCATTCGTTGATGAAAATCGAAGGGAAACTTGATCTTACCTCCATCTTTTGGCTAAGAATCACATATTTTCTCTCTCAAATAATTGCTATTGAAATTTTTACAGATATAATTAGTGAAAATGAATAAATGCAGTTGAAATTTAGTAATTTGTAAAGAATGTCTGGTAATGAAACTTTATCTTAAATTGGTATGCCTTCTTCCATGTCCCGCTCTTTGTACCTTTCCCTACTGTTGAGTCGGTGCCCTGCTGGGTACATTTGAGTCCGATCATGAGTTGGGCTGGATTTTGTTGACGACTGTAAACGTCACTCTTAATTTAATTGTGATCTTTGTACAAACATATATATTTTTGTTGATAGTTTCATTTCCCAGTATGTTAAAGTTTCAGTATTTGTAACATATCGAGTACTCTATCAGACCAAAATGTGAAGCATGGAAACGTCAATTCCAAGTCATGAATAATATTATTATTTAATAATTTTCACCTTTTACTGTTAGTGTTTCTCTTGCAGATGGTGAATATTCCACTGAGTGACGAGTGTATAGACATCCTTATACAAAAGCTTGATGTGGACGGTGATGGTGAGATAGACTTCGGGTAAGTGGTAAAGCAAATATTTAAACATGGACATTATGTAAATATTATACGCTATTAAACGTTTAAGCACAGGTCAACATAAGAGAATGCGGCTGTTTGAGACTTTTTTCTAATACGTTTCCAATGTCCAACAACAAACGCCTAACCCGTTCAATTAGTTTGAAGGGGGAGGAAAAATTACAAGCAATGTTAATAAATTTTATTGTTTATTGTCAGTGTATGGTATGGATACCAAATTGATTTTTTTTATATTTTATAGAGAATTAATGGCAGCACAAGCAGAACACAGGCGAAAAATGAGCAAATTTCTCATGACCCAGGAAAGCGACATGGATGTTGAAGACACGGACATAGGTCGCATAAGAATAAAACTTTCTCGACTTATGGCAAAGAAAATGTCGGGAAATCCTGCATTCCGACGTGAAGTCGAAAAGATGACAAAAGTAATAAGCCAACAAGGTGATGCAAAATTTACTGAAAAATTGAGCCAAAGTCTGGTGCAGAGAATGAGGGAATCCTTGTCACATTTTATTGATAAAGACAATCTAACACGATCTGCGTCAATCACGGGAGCGCAACTTACGTTATCCGATAAAATAAAACAGTGGAAACATATGAACTGATAATGTTTTCTTGAAAGAAAATCAGTCAAAGATGACCAACAAAAGATGGTTTAAACATACATGTTTATACATCAAGTCTGAACAGGTGCATGTTTTATTCACAGCAATCAAATTTACCCACCTCGCTCACTATTTACAATTCTAACACGACTGCTACTTTCCCTTTTGAACACTATAGGACCGATACTGTTTGTAGGGAGCGTTGAAGATGTTGCACTTTTTCATGATTTTGTAGAGCAACAGCTCAATAGAAACACTGGACCTCTCTGATAATGACATTGGACCATTAGGAGCAAAATATATAGCAGATGCTATGAAGGAAAATACGTTTATTCAAAATTTGGTAAGATTCAATAAGTGGAAATTATTCTATTATATAAGCAAAAAGGGTGTTAATGGGATAAAAAAGATAAAATAATCAATGCCACAAAGTGGAATTATTTGGTTTTCATAAAATAAATCAATTATTTTGTTTTCAGGAAAGATCTTACTTTCTGATGACAATATTGGTGAAATTATTTTCTTTTGAATTTGCATTTACAGAATTTTCAAAAATTAGTTTTTCAATTTGTAGGGATATCACTTTTTATTTTATGCTTTTCAGTGGATTACTGATTTATCCGTGAAAATTATATTTGATAATTTCACAGTGAAAATTATCAAAATATAATTTCACACTGTTCAATGATGAGACTACTGTTTACAACTCTGACATGGTTTAGAGAAAAACAAAGCTGAAATTGATAAATACCTGAAATTTCAAAAGTAATAAAAAGAAGAAAACTTACTTCAATTCATTCAAATTATTAATCACTAAATATCGTCTCTATATTTTTGTTTCATTTTTACAGTCTGAGAAATACAATTCCTTCCATATATTCCTCTGAATCAAACACATTTATTTTCCTCCCGTGAAATACAGAACTTTTAAAAATGGCGGCCGCTTACATTTCACAGAGCCAGGTTTAATATAAATTCGCGTAGGTAACAGAAATAAGGATGGATGGTTTGATTTTTTCTCCTACTAGAATTGTTAAAACATGCGATCATTCATATTATTTGAATAGAATGAATAGTATCACCGCCATTTAACGTTGATTGTCAACTTATTTTTTCAGCCCAAGACTTCTGGTATTTTATGAGAAATTCGACTAACAGTGGGGAAAACAGATTTTAATATTCAAGGTAATATTAAGGAAATTTAAACTTGTTTATAAGCATAAAATAAAAAGAAAATTTGTTTGTTTGTTGTGCAAGATGTAATTTTATTTCATCTTGTGAACTTTAAAAACAGTATTCTCACTCCTGGCTACTCTACTCGTCACAAACAATCAATATCCTCTATATTTATTGAACGTTCTATTTTTTTAGAGTTTAGCAGACAATAAACTGACAGTGCTTGGATTAAAATATATTGTGGAAATCATCATTGAACAAGACACAATACACAATCTTAGTATTGCCGGTAAGACATATCTTGAACATGTATAAAATGAAGTAACATCAGAATTTAACACTCTACCCCACCCCACTAGTCAAATGGTGCTCCTGTCAGACTATAATATACGCACTATGTACACATGTATTACCCAACATTTGAAAATAAACACACATTTAAACAAAATAAATTATAACAGTCCTCTTTATTTTTTGAAAATAAAATTACATCAAATTATAAAACATCAAATCAATATCTTAGGCAAACACGAGTTTTCTTCAAAACATTCATTATATTAAATATTCAGAAAGAGATAAAGTGCAAATATGTCGAGCAACAAGTTATATACAATATGAACAACAACCCCTCACAACCTCAATGTTTTATATATCATGCATTTTAGATTTTTAGACTATGGTGCTAGAGGGCGTGGGCGGTAACTTGCTCAATCAAACCGAGCCTGCAACATTTTCAATTTTGTCTTGTTTGGCTTTCTTTAGGAATTCTTTATTTCTCTTTAGTTTATTCAAGTAAATTCCAGAAGGACCTATGAGAACATTATATTTACAAATAAGCAACATATTGACAAAATAGGCGTACATGTATAAAGAAATCAACAATTTTGTACATAAATAGATTATTTAACAAAATATTATCTGCATAATTCATCCGAAGTAAATAATAACATTCATCATAATTATTCCGCTACTTTTCATGAAATCAAGCATCACTTTTATATAAAAGATTTTTCACAGACCTCGACAACTTTCATTTCATTAGAATACACACATTATTACAACAAAAAGGATCCATTACTAGTATTTGTCGATGTATAATAAATTACATTATGCCCATTCAGGGGTACAAAGTGAATGAACAGGTTAATGTCAAAATAAGATTACAATTTGCCATAATTCTTTTCAATTATATCATTTTTTTACATGAACGATACAAAATTCACGTGTCGCAAGAAAACGTCTGTAAATATGCATTAGAATTTTCTGTAACGTTCAATTTATAAAAAGAGTAAGGCAGTTTTTTACATTTAAGGCAGATAGATATTTTTATCCTAAAATTTTTCCAGTAACAACCAATTTGCAAATCACCATTATAACGGTCAATCTTTTGAATTATAAAGTCAATTCAGCTAATATAAGTCAATTCAGCTCAACTTGACAATAAAATTGCGCATAATGTTGGCTTTACCAGACAGGACAAGTTTATCAAACATTTTGTTACCTACGTCTTTGGTGTTTTCAGGAAATGGTTTGAGGGAATGTGACTCAGAGATAATTCGACCCCTTTTTGAAGTAGGTTTATCAATGATAACATTATAATTAGGTACTAGTACAATAATTCCTTATAAAAGAATGGTAAATTAACATGTATTATTTTTTTACATCTTAACACCTTTTATTATCGAAATCATCTTATTCAGAAAAAAGACATTCCGAATAAACATCTTAATTTATGACCAAAATACATGTAAACCTCAAACTTTAGTAAAGGCATTACGAATAAGAAATCAAAACTTTATATTTAAATATTTTTCTGTCGTAATGATCTATTGACAAATAAGATTAAGACATGTTATTATTGAATTTTCATTTATCTGTGCTGATTTTCCAGCAAACTGTTTTCTTGAGACATTTGGGTCTATCCCGTAATGAATTACGTTTTGCTGGCGGAGCAGTCATCGGGGAAGCTCTTCTTACAAATGAAACAATCTTGTCTCTTGACCTAAGCTGGAATCATCTACGAAG
Source organism: Ruditapes philippinarum (assembly GCF_026571515.1). NCBI lineage: Eukaryota > Metazoa > Mollusca > Bivalvia > Venerida > Veneridae > Ruditapes > Ruditapes philippinarum. The sequence goes on from NW_026859515.1 coordinate 106,434, forward strand.
AGACGGTGCTTGCTTCATTGCCGATGGTCTTGCGGTAAGTGTTCGGTATTTTCTTTTAGAGTAATTTGATTTAAATATTGGAATTAATGTAAATTTCATGGCTTTAAAATATATGTAATGGTAGAACGTATTTTGTTCTTCACGATTCTGAACTTTTTTCCAAGAAAGGAACAGTAATATATGATATCATATAATTGTTTTCAGTTGTAGGTGCACTTAATTAGATCTGTTTTGTTCTTATGCATAATACGGGAAGTCAAAACACGATAGTATTTAAAACTCATACGATATTAATTTTAGTGACATAAAACAATAAAAATAAAATCAGGATCACTTGATCCTGATCTTTTCTCAGTGAACACGGGGCCTGTAGCGTCAAATCTTTGATGGAACACTATTTGAAATAATAATTGAAATAATTGAAACATTAAATAGGAATGTTGGTATTATTATACCAACTAAAATTCTTCGGACCATTTCATCACAGACCCAATAACTTATTTGTGGATTTCAATCACAGGGAAATACGTGTCTCAGAAAAATAAATTTGGCATGGAATGGATTTTTCATCGACGGATGTCAAGCATTAGCACGTGCGCTAGAAAGGAACAACACTTTACTTGAGCTGGATGTCACGTGTAATAGAATCAGTAAAGAATGCTTAGAAAAACTCTTGGTTGGATTGAAGAAAAATTCCACTCTTGAAATATTACGAGTAAGTAAGTTAGACTTGCCTCAAGATAAGAAAACATTTATCTTAGACTTTTAACCCTGGACGTAACATATAAATACCACACTCAACAATGGAAAGTGGCGTCCACAGAACGCACTCGAGGACCGCCGAAACGACAACCGATATTGCTAGTATTGCGTACTGGTACAGATAAATTTTACATATTGTCAAATTAATTTTTCTTTAACAATGAGTGAAGTATTTTCATTCAGTCACATACATACAGTTTCGTACGAAAGATTTGTCTCATCTAGATATTAATATGAAACCGTATAAAGATATAATTTATGAAATGCCGAAATTTCATGGATATATATTATATTTCATGAAAATTGTGATCAAATTATTAGAACGAAATGCAATTTGAAAATACAGTTAAATTTTGTTTGTTCGAATTCGAAGCTAGTTGAAAATAATTGCACCTAATTCAAAGATAAATTGTCTTTACACAAACATGGTAACAATAGAAGACGGAGCTTAAAACGCGTAAAAACTGTGTCTTTGTGATAAAATGCTTTATTAGAAAAATCCTGTGATTTCATTGAATGAAAATGTAAGTACCTTGTATTGTCCTAAGTTCAAATATTTTCAGATAGGGAAAAACCCTATAACTCCTGAAGGCGCTTTGTTGCTCATACAGTTCTTAAAAGACAACAAAACAACCGGAATAAGAGAGTTGGATATAAGTGTAAGTGTATGAATTTGAGCCGCGTCACGACAAAACCAACATAGTGCGTTTGCGACCAGCATGGATCCAGACCAACCTGCGCATCCGCCCAGTCTGATCAGGATCCATGCTGTTCGCTATCAGTTTCTCTACTTGTAATAGAGTCGGTAAACGGACAGCATGGATCCTGATCAGACTGCGAGGATGCGCAGGCTGGTCTGGGTCCATGCTGGTCGCAAACGCACTATGTTGGTTTTGGCGTGACGCGGCTCATTTATTAAAGATATTGTACAAAGTTAAATCGTTTCCATTGAAAAATGCTTGATCTTTTAGTGTTCTACTAACTGCTTAGAGTCAAGTTACCTGGAAATGTTAACACTTACCACTTACTTATTTTAAACTTTCAATCTGGGCAAACCAATTATTTATATTCAGGGAAAATTTAAAACATTATACATGTACCTACTTAATAGAGAACCGCGGTTACCATCTTGATAAGACGGCACGAAGTTAATTTAAGTGTTATGTTTGCCTTTTCATGTTAACTGTATACATTTTTAATCCTTTTTTCATAAACCATTACAGCAGATATGGAAAGGTTTAGTGATTATCTCCGCAAAAGATCAAAACTTGTAAAGTAATTTAAATCTTACATATTCCAGGATACATTAGTGAAACCGTCATTTGTTGATGTCCTAGCCCAGGTTAAAGCCATAAAAGACGTTAGAGTCATTTATGGACAGGTATATTATTTCATAATTATTTTCTATTTCCACAAGAACATATATATTTCACCTGTATTTCAATATGACAGGATGAGTGAATTGCGTCAATACTTAATCAAACAGAGTTCGCAATTTTCATTTATTTGATGGTAGTAACCGTTCACACTGAGATATGGGGTACTGTCCATTGTCTCTCGTGAACAGAATCGGTCAAACCAAGTTTGCTATTGCTACTTTCAAACTTTAGTTTAGATCTCCTTTTTTTCAGAATTTTGCCTGTTGAATGCTACATATATTCACAAAGATAAATGCAAAGTGTAGAATAGGTGCACCCTAACTTCAAACATTCATTTGAAACTTTAAGCTTTTCTGCTCATTTTGGATAGTTAAACCGGTATGATTTTATTACATGAGTGCTGTCGGTGCTGAAGAGGTATATTGAGTACGCTTACAACACTTGCCATGGCAGCTTTGAAAACAGGCTCAAACAAGCCCAGTCGTTGATCTCACATATTGTTTTCTTGTCTTTGATAGAAATGTCTTCATATTCAAAATTTGACATTTAGGCATAAAACGGATTAAGTACAGTTTTGTTTGTAGGTACAAGGCCGTGATAAAAGTGCTGATGAAGATGAACTTACTTTGATGGACGAAAATCCTACACTTGTAATCATGGAGTTTGGTAAACTGATGGGATTTCGTCTGCTTGACCTTTTTGCTGCGTTTGATAAAGATGGGAGTAAAACACTTGATCACGATGAAATAAAGACAGGACTTAGGGTAATAGGGGGCCATTAACATTACTATTTATAAGAATAAAACCCATTGCTCAAGTAAACAAATTTCCGCATGTAATTTATTGTAGATTTTTTTGGTTAATTTTTTTGTTTTTGTTTTCTCAAGTAATTTCGATTGATTTTCTCTGCAGATGTATTAAATGGAAATGGATAAATTTAGTTGGATTTAGTAATTTGTAAACAATATTTGGTAATGAAACTTAATCATAAACTGGTATGCCTTCTTCCATGCCCCGCTCTTAGTACCTTCCCTACTGTTGAGTCGGGGCCCTGCTGGGTACCTGTGAGTTGGACCGTGACTGTGGTTGGATTTTGTTGACAACTATGTTTTGTAAACGTCACTCTTTAGTGTTGATCTTAGCACACACACACACACGCACTCACGCACGCACACATACCGGTCTTCCCAACATTGAGAGGTATCTTATTCTGTACATACATCCTGAGGTCTACCCTTTATAATAAAGGTATTCTACTTCTAAAACCATAGTTCGGCTACAATTTTAAACCGTATTTATGTAATCACTTTTGTTTAAACGTATCTCAACTTTTTAAATATACGTACATCGCATACATACTGTGGCCCTTACCTCGGCCTGCACCACACACAACACATGTGCATGTTGATTACCAAGTGAGGTCCACACACACTCAACTATCGCAGTTCCATCACAGAGAGGTTATCTAACGGGTTGTTACCTCAGTATGTCACACACACAACACTTGTGCATGACACAGACCTGGTGGGGTATACACACGCTACTAATGCCGGTCCATCACAGAGAGGTTATTTAACGGGATCTTACCTCAATATGTCTCACACACACAACACGCGTGCACGTCAAAGACCTGATGGGGTATACACTCGTAACTAACACAGTTTCATCAGAGAGAGGTTAAACCTCTAAAATAAACATTAAAACTTTTGAAAAAGTTTATCTGTCCTCTCACGTCAACTAGGACAGTCTCCCATTATAAACATGTGTTTCTATATAAATGTCCAAAATTAATTAATTTCATTACTAAAATTCTATTGGAAACTACAGAATGTTCTTTTTAAGACCCGAAAAATAACGCATTTTCTTAAACCGACATATACGGTACTTTTTAGTACCCACATGTCTCTCGTCGGAATAGATGAACGTTTAAAGGACATCTAGTAATGGTTAATCGTACCAATAATTCGTCCAGAAAATTCAATTTACGTGCCTAGTCGTCAATTTTACTGGGAATACATCCCATATTATAGAGACTGAGGATTTTCGTTACTCAACAGCGGGAAATGTTTAAAAAGAAGTGAAATCATATGTTTACTTTAAGCCTTAATTAATTTATATTAATGACCAACTACAATGATAACTCTCTTTGAAGACCAATTCTGGGACTAGTCAAAATTGGTATGTGTGGTGTCTTAATTTTGGGGATTAACTGGCACAAATCTATTTAAAGAGACTTTTAAAAAGTTGCCTTTTTATCGAGTTGGTCTTAAAGCAGCACGCCTCCAGATTCATGCTTCCCTTCTCATTAAGCCACCAATGTGGTCTATTAATTACAGTATGGTGGTTGTCAACTAAAGCACCTCAAAATGTGTTTTGATAGTCCAGGCCATGATGGCAAGTTGTTAGTATGGCGCTAGCTGGAGCAGTTACTATGCTGAAATTACTGTTGAAAACGGGCGTTGAACCCAAACTTTTATCAGTTTTTGACATATACGTGCCATACCTCTGTATCTCACAAAAGATACTGCAAGACAAATACCAACAAATGTCACAATAAAGATTGTAAGGGAATACAAATGTATCCACATTGGTGCCACTTGTTTGTTAACCTGAATAGACTTAAAAATCACGACGTTAAAAATAGAAACAAGACCACTGCTAGGCCAGAAAGTGTTTTTTTGTGTAAGGACGAAGCATTTGTAAGACATGGGAATTAAATGAAGTATTACCTCCTTCAAATAGCAATCATCTAATGAAGTGTGAATATTGTGGGCCAAATGGAACTTAATTTATGCTCCGGAAACTGTTTTCAGTTTTAAGGTAATAGTGACCTTGAACTTTGACGTTGTGACCCCAAAATCAATAAGGGAATTCTACCTAATATAGACAATCATCCTATGAAGTTTAACACTGTGGGCCAAATGGAATTTAAGTTATGTTCTGGAAACTGTTTTCAGTTTTAAAGTAATAATGACCTTGACCTTTGACCTTGTGACCCCAAAATCAATAGGGGTCTTCTACCCAATATGAACAATCATCCTATAAAGTTTGAATATTGTGGGCCAAATGGAATTTAAGTTATGCTCCAGAATCTGTTTTCAGTTTTAAGGTGATAGTGACCTTGGTCTTTTACCTTGTGACCCCAAAATCAATAGGGGTCTTCTACCCTGTATGGACAATCATACTATGAAGTTTGAACACTGTGGGCCAAATGGAACTTTACTTAAGCTCCAGAAACTGTTTTCAGTTGAAAGGTGATACAGAAAGTGACCTTGACCTTTGACCCCAAAATCAATAGGGGTCTTCTATCCAATATGGACAATCATCCTATGAATGTTGAACACTTTGGGCCAAATTGATCTCAAGTTATGCTTCAGAAACTGTTTTCAGTTTTAAGGATATAGTGACCTTGACCCTGTGACCCCAAAATCAATAGGGGTCTTCTACCCAATATGGACAATCATCCTATGAAGTTTGAATATTGTGGGCCAAATGGAACTTAAGTTATGCTCCGAAAACCAAATTGCTAACGGACAGACGGCGGACGTATGCCAGGGGTATAACATTCTTTCAGGCATATAAAAACAACAACACACTTTTCTTATAATCTATTTTATTAGAACAAAACATGTTTTGACACGAGCAAATTTATGTTCATACCTATCCAGTAGTTAGAATTAGAGCTGCAAACAAAAGAATCCTGTTCTCACAAGGTTATAGATGGTACTATTCACATGTGATTTTGTACATTATACAAACTGTATTGAAGCTAATCTTCTCACTTCTACAAGGCAGACTGAAGGACAGCTAAATCAAAATAGTGATTACTTATGCCTGATTATTTCAAAAAATGTTTAGCGGTTTAAAAGTTATGGAGGGACACAAACATTTCTTTTAACTTTGACCTGTAAGTGTGACCTCCAACTTTGCGAAACCAACATAATTATTACACTCATTATTGCACATAGTCTAATTATGGTGATCACTTGTGCCAAGTTATTTATAAAAAATGTTCATGGTTTAAAAGTTATAGGAGCTGCGTCATGACAAAACCAACATAATGGGTTTGCATCCGCGCAGTCTGATCAGGATTCATGCTGTTCGCTTACAAACTCTATAACAAGTAGAGAAACCGATAACTAACAGCATGTGAATCTGTAAACTACTCCAGGAAGCTTAAATATCAAACATTTGCTATGCATTTTGTAACTTAATCTATCATTCAATCACAAATTAGATCATTACAATATCAAAAAAGGAAAATATGTCCCTAGTTAAGCATCTGTATGTACAACACTTTTCACTGATATATAAACATTAAGGGTAAACAAGAACCTTACTGTCAAGTCTGAATTGAAAACATAACATGGTATGTCCAACTAAATATTTGAACTAAGTATCATTTTCAAATAAAATTAACCTTGTAATCCATAATTTTATGACCTTGGCCACATTTTTGAAGAGTTTTGTTTTATACTTTCAGTCATAATCCAGTTAAGTACAGTGTTTTTATTTTTCTTCCATGATAATTCACTGAGACACTTTTATCTGTGAATTGCATTGATACAGTTCATCATTTCAGTTCACACCGCAAGGAAATATTTGCTTTAAAAATATCACGTAGAAGCTGGCCCTGTACATCGGAGTCGCTGGATTTGTGTGGCTAAAATATAAAAAGAGTTCAAACTTACTAACAATAACAACAATGATTTTAAGCTATAAACAAGAGGGCTATGATGGCTCTGTATCGCTCAACTGAATAAAAACGTTTTTATTTTGACCTCAACAAGAGACACAGCAAGCGGGGACCATGCTCAAACATTTTGTTATTACTAATGTGATGGTCCTTCAAAGGTCATAGGTAAATATGAATACCTCAATATTATGGGTGAGTGCTACATGCAGTTTATGTCAAAGTATGAACCAAATCTGTCTATAAATAACAAAGTCTGAGTTTTGTCATATCCGTTGTTTTGTCCAA